>NC_091286.1:387987793-388230293 GCF_032444005.1 Ranitomeya imitator | reverse complement strand
TCGTCGCTGTGCCGGTCACTGATTGGTCGAGGCCTGCCGGCCTCGACCAATCAGAGAGGCGGGATTTCCAGGACAGACAGACAGACAGAAAGACAGACAGACGGAAAAACCCTTAGACAATTATATATATAGATATATACACACACACACGAGGGGCTTCTGCTGGGCTGTATATGTATGAGGGGCTTCTGCTGGGCTCTATGTGTCAGAGGCTGTTGCTGTGCTGGGCTCTATACGTATGAGCGGCTTCTGCTGGGCTGTATATATATGAGGGGCTTCTGCTGAGCTGTGTAATATATATATATCTGCTGCTGGGCTGTATATATATATATATATGGGGCTGCTGTCGGGCTGTATATATCAGAGGCTGTTGCTGTGCTGGCTGTATATAGAATAGAGGCTGAGGGGCTGTATAAAGTGTATACACAGCACTATACTGTAAACGGGTCCACATTATATACATACAGTATACACAGACACTTTAATGCAGGATATAGTGTGGACTTGTATATACAGTATGGTACTGTATAGGACGGGAGCTGCAAGAAAGATACACAGACAGACACACACGGACAGGCAGAGATCATCCTCACCCACCGCGACACTGTGAAGACTGACCCACTTCACCTCTGGATCTTCAGTGACTGAAGATCCAGAGTGAAGTCCTGCCGTGCTCCGCGGTGGAGAATCCTCTTCTCGCGCCGACATCGTGGCTCCACCTTCTTCTTGGAAGGTAGCTGAACAAACTCTCATCTGATTTAATCCGAGGGAGCGATCATATAGCTGAATGGGTAGCGCCTAGAAGCTTCTGTTGGGATTGGAAAAGGCTGCCACATGCCATAAACTAAGCATTAGGTACAGGGAGGGTACTAAGGAAGTCTGGCTAGGCTAGCCAGGTCAGTGGATGCTGACACAGGTCAGGTGCCATGACTCTGCCGCTCTGCGGCAGCCACTGAGATGTAGGAATGTAGCCAGGTCTTTACACTTTCAATAGTTTCTCTTTTGCTAAATGTTCCTTATCATTAGAAATGGTTCACAGCAAAGAGACGTGTATTTTACATGTTTTGAGATATTTATCCCTATATAGTTACATAGTTATTAAGGTTGAAGGAAGACTATAAGTCCATCTAGTTCAACCCATAGCCTAACCTAACATGCCCTAACATGTTGATCCAGAGGAAGGCAAAAAAAAACCCATGTGGCAAAGAGTAAGCTCCACATTGGGGAAAAAAATTCCTTCCAGACTCCACATACGGCAATCAGACTAGTTCCCTGGATCAACGCCCTATCAAGGAATCTAGTGTATATACCCTGTAACATTATACTTTTCCAGAAAGGTATCCAGTCCCCTCTTAAATTTAAGTAATGAATCACTCATTACAACATCATACGGCAGAGAGTTCCATAGTCTCACTGCTCTTACAGTAAAGAATCCGCGTCTGTTATTATGCTTAAACCTTTTTTCCTCCAAACGCAGAGGATGCCCCCTTGTCCCGGTTTCAGGTCTATGATTAAAAAGATCATCAGAAAGGTCTTTGTACTGTCCCCTCATATATTTATACATTAACATAAGATCACCCCTTAGTCTTCGTTTTTCCAAACTAAATAGTCCCAAGTGTAATAACCTATCTTGGTATTGCAGACCCCCCAGTCCTCTAATAACCTTGGTCGCTCTTCTCTGCACCCGCTCTAGTTCAGCTATGTCTTTCTTATACACCGGAGACCAGAACTGTGCACAGTATTCTAAGTGTGGTCGAACTAGTGACTTGTATAGAGGTAAAATTATGTTCTCCTCATGAGCATCTATGCCTCTTTTAATGCATCCCATTATTTTATTTGCCTTTGTAGCAGCTGCCTGACACTGGCCACTGAATATGAGTTTGTCATCTACCCATACACCCAGGTCTTTTTCATTGACGGTTTTGCCCAGAGTTTTAGAATTAAGCACATAATTATACATCGTATTACTTCTACCCAAGTGCATGACCTTACATTTATCCCCATTAAAGCTCATTTGCCATTTATCAGCCCAAGCTTCTAGTTTACATAAATCATCCTGTAATATAAAATTGTCCTCCTCTGTATTGATTACCCTGCAGAGTTTAGTGTCTTCTGCAAATATTTAAATTCTACTCTGAATGCCCCCTACAAGGTCATTAATAAATGTTAAAAAGAAGAGGGCCCAATACTGACCCCTGTGGTTCCCCACTGCTAACCGCTACCCAGTCCGAGTGTGCTCCATTAATAACCACCCTTTGTTTCCTATCCCTTAGCCAGCTCTCAACCCACTTGCACATATTTTCCCCTATCCCCATTATTCTCATTTTATGTATCAACCTTTTGTGTGGCACCGTATCAAAAGCTTTTGAAAAGTCCATATACACTACATCCACTGGGTTCCCTTGGTCCAATCCAGAACTTACCTCTTCATAGAAACTTATCAAATTAGTCTGACATGAACGGTCCCTAGTAAACCCGTGCTGATACTGGGTCATGAGGTTATTCCTCTTCAGATACTCCAGTATAGCGTCCCTTAGAATGCCCTCCAGGATTTTACCCACAGTAGAGGTTAAGCTTACTGGCCTATAATTTCCGAGTTCAGTTTTTGTCCCCTTTTTGAATATTGGCACCACATTTGCTATACGCCAGTCCTGTGGCACAGACCCTGTTATTATGGAGTCTTTAAAGAATAAAAATAATGGTCTATCAATGACTGTACTTAATTCCTGCAGTACTCGAGGGTGTATCCCATCCGGGCCCGGAGATTTGTCAATTTTAGTGATTTTTAGACGCCGCCGCACTTCCTGCTGGTTAAGCAGGTGACATTTAATTGGGAATTTTTATCACTAGTCATTTTGTCTGCCATGGGATTTTCTTGTGTAAATACTGATGAAAAAAAGTCATTTAGCATATTGGCTTTTTCCTCATCCACCATTTCACCCAGACTATTTTTAAGGGGGCCAACACTATCATTTTTTAGTTTCTTACTATTTATGTAGTTAAAGAATATTTTAGGATTATTTTTACTCTCTCTGGCAATGAGTCTCTCTGTCTCAATCTTTGCTGCCTTGATTTGCTTTTTACACAATTTATTTAATTTTCTGTATTTATTTAATGCTTCATCACTACCTACTTCCTTTAATTTCTTTTTGTCACTTATTGCGCCCCTTACAGCTCTATTTAGCCATATTGGTTTCCTCCTATTTCTAGTATGTTTATTCCCATACGGTATATACTGTGCACAGGTCCTATCCAGGATGCTAATAAATGTCTCCCATTTTCTTTGTGTATTTTTGTGTCTCAGGATATCGTCCCAGTTAATTGCACCAAGATCCTCTCTCATCCGTTGGAAATTTGCCCTCCTGAAGTTTAGTGTCCTTGTAACCCCTCTATTACACATCTTTTTAAAGGATACATGAAAACTTATGATTTTGTGATCGCTATTACCCAAGTGACCCCCAACCCTTATATTTGATATGCGGTCTGGCTTGTTAGTTAATATTAGGTCTAGCAGTGCCCCCCTTCTTGTTGGGTCCTGAACCAGTTGTGAAAGGTAATTGTCTCTCATAGTTGTCAAAAACCGATTACCTTTGCTGGAACTGCAGGTTTCTGTTCCCCAATCTATTTCAGGGTAGTGGAAGTCCCCCATAATAATGACTTCTTGATTCGCAGCTTCATCTATTTGCTTTACGAGGATATTCTCCATTGCTTCCATTATTTTTGGAGATTTATAACAAACCCCTATCAGTAATTTATTATTTTTTTCCCCTCCCCTTATCTCCACCCACAGGGATTCTACATTTTCATTAAATTCACCTATATTATCACGCAGGATGGGTTTTAAGGACGATTTTGCATATAGACACACCCCTCCCCCTCGCTTATCTGTACGGTCATTTCTGAACAGGCTATAGCCCTGCAAGTTAACAGCTCAGTCATGGCTCTCATCCAGCCATGTCTCAGATATCCCCACCATGTCATAATTATGCTCCAACAACATTAGTTCTAATTCGTCCATTTTGTTGGCGAGGCTTCTGGCATTCGTATACATACATTTTATGTATCTCTCTGCACCTCTATTCTTTCTTAAATTATTAACTGTTCTGACCCCACCCCCCATGCCACCGCCACCCCCAACTTCCTTATTTGTGCCCAGGTCTCTATCTGCACTATCTTCCCCCTCCTATAAAATGACTACCCTCCCCCCCAATTCCTAGTTTAAACACTCCTCCAACCTATTGGTGGGAGGCCCCTGCTTGGTGGGTGGCCCAGGGCCCGGGCCCCTTGGGCACAACCCTAAATCTGGGCCTGTGTCCTACTACAGTTATTGTCTAGGTCCCTGTTCTGATCCTGCAATACTCTGTGATTGTCACTGCGCCTTAAGGTACCGTCACATTAAGCGACGCTGCAGCGATATGGGCAATGCTGCTGATCGCTGCAGCGTCGCTGTTTTGTCGTTGTGTGGTCGCTGGAGAGCTGTCACACAGACAGCTCTCCAGCGACCAACAATGTCTAAGTCCCCTGGTAACCAGTGCCGCGCTTAGTAACCCAATGTTTACCCTGGTTACCATTGTAAATGTTAACAAAAAAAAAAAAGCAAACAGTACATACTTACATTCTGGTGTCTGTCCCCCGGCCTCAGCTTCCCTGCACTGTCTCAGCGCCGGCCGGCCGTAAAGCAGAGCGGTGACATCACCGCTGTGCTTTACGGCCGGCCGGCGCTCACAGTCAGTGCGGGAAGCTGACAGCGAGGGGACAGACACCGGAATGTAAGTATGTAGTGTTTGTTTTTTTTTACATTTACAATGGTAACCAGGGTAAACATCGGGTTACTAAGCGCGGCCCTGCGCTTAGTAACCCAATATTTACCCTGGTTACCAGTGAACACATCGCTGGATCGGCGTCACACACGCCGATTCAGCGATGTCTGCGGGAGATCCAGCAACGAAATAAAGTTCTGGCCTTTCTGCTCCGACCAACGATGTCACAACAGGATCCAGATCGCTGCGGCGTGTCAAACACAACGATATCGCTATCAAGGACGCTGCAACGTCACGGATCGCTAGCGATATCGCTTGTTAAGTCGCTCAGTGTGAAGGTACCTTTAGGAATTTGACAACTCATTCATGTGTAAATGCCCACACAGGCCATAAGCATGTAAAAGACGGGAGTCCTCTCACAGGAGGGGCTTCTGTAAGCCAGAGGACTCAGCTTGTCTGGGGCTTACAAAAGGCATACCACTGATTAGCATGAGTGCTTTATAGTCACACTGACACCTATTGTAAAATGTCTCACTAGCACTCAGTCCTCATGCTGTGTTTTACAGTATATGATCATGATCTTGGGGTTACTCTGGCATTATTTGAGTCGCTGACACTTGGAAAAGGAATCCTGAGATTTTTTTTTTTAAGGGGTTGTTCTGTCACATCATATTGAAGACTTATTCATGGGATACATCATGAAACATGAGATTGTGGGGTCTAAAGGTACCTTCACACATAACGATATTGTTAACGATATCGTTGCTTTTTGTGACGTAGCAACGATATCGTTAATTAGTTATGTGTGACAGCGACCAACGATCAGGCCCCTGCTGGGAGATCGTTGGTCGCTGAATAAAGTCCAGAACTTTATTTCGTCGCTGGACTCCTGCTGACATCGCTGGATCGGCGTGTGTGACACCGATCCAGCGATGTCTTCACTGGTAACCAGGGTAAACATCGGGTAACTAAGCGCAGGGCCGCGCTTAGTAACCCGATGTTTACCCTGGTTACCATCCTAAAAGTAAAAAAAAACAAACAGTACATACTTACCTACCGCTGTCTGTCCTCCAGCGCTGTGCTCTGCACTCCTCCTGTACTGGCTGTGAGCGTCGGTCAGACGGAAAGCAGAGCGGTCACGTCACCGCTCTGCTTTCCGGCCGCTGTGCTCACACAGACAGTACAGGAGGAGTGCAGAGCACAGCGCTGGAGGACAGACGGCTGTAGGTAAGTATGTACTGTTTGGTTTTTTTTACTTTTAGGATGGTAACCAGGGTAAACATCGGGTTACTAAGCGCGGCCCTGCGCTTAGTTACCCGATGTTTACCCTGGTTACCGACATCGTTGGTCGCTGGAGAGCGGTCTGTGTGACAGCTCTCCAGCGTCCAAACAGCGACGCTGCAGCGATCCGGATCGTTGTCGGTATCGCTGCAGCGTCGCTTAATGTGAAGGTACCTTAACAGATCAGATCAGCTGTTATTTGCTCTACCAGCAGCCGGATATAAACACATGTGACGAAACAAAGCTTCTTTCGATAGTCCCTATTCATGGAATAGGACTAGGCTCAGGAGCGCATTTTCATTTTTTTAGTAGTGATGAGTGAATGTACTCGAATAAGGTGTCATCTGAGTATCTTGGGCGTGCTCTGATAATATATTCGAGTCCATGTGGCTGCATGTTTTGCGGCTATTAGACAATCCCCACATGTTATGCGGCTGTCTAACAGCCACAAAACATGCTGCTTGAAGGACTCGCACATATCAGAGCACGCCCAAGATACTCGTTTTACACCTTATCCGAGCACATTCACTCATCACTAATGCTTACATCCGATGGCCACTGGAGAAAATAACTGCTGATCAGTGGGGGTGTTGGTAATCTGGCCCCTACTGACCTATTGATGACTGTAGTTGAGCGAATATCTTCTGGTCCCCGCTTATTTGGCAAGTTATAGAGCTTACTGAATAAGCTGCAGGGGGAACCCGGATACCTGGAGCGTTCCGTCTGATCAGCGACGCAGCTACATGTGTCGCAGCTGTGTCACTATCACAGCACATGCATGATCAGCCCAACAAACAGGATCTCCATGCATCCCCTGTGACAGTGACACAGCCGCGACATATGCTGCTGTGGCGCCGATCAGCCAGCGTACTCCATGTATCCGGGTTTCCTCTGCAGCTTATTCAGTAAGCGCTATAGCTTGCCGAATAAGAAGGGACCCCAAGAAATTCGCTCAACTCTACTTATGACCTACCCTATGGATAAATCAAGTGTAGATGACGGACAGCACTCCCTTACTTGGGCGCTCGTTCCATATCCAGGGAACCCACCTGGGTAACACGTCACAGTCTGCACAAAGGAACAGCGCTCCACCGGGTGTATCGATAAAAATAAATCCTTTATTTAGCCATAGAACAATGTTCTATGGCTAAATATAGGATTTATTTTTATCGATACACCCGGTGGAGCGCTGTTCCTTTGTGCAGACTGCTACCCTATGGATAAGTCATCTATATTGTATGACTGGACGATGGCTTTAATACTTTGTCAGCAGTATTTACCTATTGTGTTACTTATTCTTTAGGTGTTTTTTTCCCCACCATGCCATTTGTGCTATCTACACCTATTCTAGAAAGATTGTCCTTCAACCCTCTAGAGATGGCTGCAGCATCAACATGGAGGTTAAGTAGCAGGACATATGAGCAGCTCAATATTCTCTTGTAATGGGGGAACCCCATTCAACACGTTTGTGACCTAAAGATGGAACCTGCATCTTTGTGGTTTATGGATGAATATGTTCAAAGGGAGAACAGCCCTCTAAATTGCACAATAAGGTCTCTGATTCATTGCAATATACGGTATATCTCTCCTATTCAAAGAAAAAAAAAGATGCAATATGGTGGCTCAGTATGGCAGATTTTTTTTTTTTTTTGCACACCTGTGGACTTGAATGAGCGAGTCTCAACCAGATATGTTGCTAGGACACCTTTTCTAATAGGAAAGGGTCGACATTAACTGTTAGGATTGCTACTTCCAATAGGTGGCACTAGAGTTCTAGTCCTCTTCCTCTCTGAAGAGACAATTTGCATATTTCCCAGATTTTAAGTCTCCTCACCTCGACATGCTTATCATGTCACTCTCCTCAAGGAGAAACGATACTTCTTGGATCCCGGTCAGACGCCTCTCAATCAGCCAAACCAGATCTCCACTTTGCACTGACGAGGGGCAGTATCCCGAAACACAGTGTCTGCAAATTGAGATTCTGGTTTGGCTATTATCCTAAGTCATGTGACAAGGCTCGTTAAAGGGTCGACTTTGACTGTTAGGATTGCTACTTCCAATAGGTGGCACTAGAGTTCTAGTCCTCTTCCTCTCTGAAGAGACAATTTGCTAATAGGATTTAGAAATCATTGTGTGTAAATATAACACCACATTACCGCAAAAAGTATTTCATCCAAGCCACCCAAGCCATTTGTCTACTCTACAGTGAAAGGCTGGGATACATTGCATTGTAGGAATGGACAGAAATCATGATAATGGAATTTCAACTTAGAACCAATACAAGCTACATTTTTTTAATCAATTGTTTATTTGAAGGATTGCTATTTTGATATTGCAGGGTGCAACATGTAACAGATAAAGTAGCGATAAGTAACATACATTAAATATAGCTAGTAAAAAGTTACAGAACACAGAAAACTTCGTTGCCCGAGATTGATCACGTGAGAAAACTTCCGGGAGTAAGTTTTCATGCAGCTGAACTGTAAGTTATTTAATGAACACGAGGTCCTTCACGGTGTTCACATAGGTGTCATCAGCCATTGGTTTTTTCTTACTTCCCGGCTCAAAGAATTTCTTTATATTTGGAATTTCACAGGTTCTCTTTTTAAAAGCCTGAATAAGGAATACGTAAATACATTAACATTGCAACAGTAAACCAAAGCTTCTACACAATCGGCAAATGCATGCATGATTGGAGCTGCCTGAAAAATATTAGCAAACCTCTACAGCAGTAAAATGCAGGGCTGTGGAGTCAGTATAAAATAGACCGACTCGTAGAATATACAATAAGTTGGGTACAGTAGTACAATGCAGGATGTGTTTTCATAAGAATTTGGGAAAGGTATGTAATGTCCTATAAATGTCTGTTCTATTCCTGATCTAAGGATCTCGGCTTTTAGCTGAGATGAATCTATGCTGCACTTTATGTACATGCTCAGTAGTGACCAGTACTGTGGGGGTCGGTGTTATGAAATGTCCTATAAATGTCTGTTCTGTTCCTGATGTAAGGATCTCTGCTCTTAAGGTACCGTCACACATAACGATATCGTTAACGATATCGTTGCTTTTTGTGACGTAGCAACGATATCGTTAACGAAATCGTTATGTGTGACAGCGACCAACGATCAGGCCCCTGCTGGGAGATCGTTGGTCGCTGGGGAAAGTCTAGCACTTTATTTTGTTGCTGGATCTCCCGCTGACATCGCTGAATCGGTGTGTGTGACGCCGATTCAGCGATGTCTTCACTGGTAACCAGGGTAAACATCGGGTTACTAAGCGCAGGCCCGCGCTTAGTAACCCGATGTTTACCCTGGTTACCGTTGTAAATGTAAAAAAACAAACACTACATACTTACATTCCGGTGTCTGGTCAGGTCCCTCGCCGTCAGCTTCCCGCACTGACTGGTGAGCACCGGCCAGCCGTAAAGCACAGCACAGCGGTGATGTCACCGCTGTACTTTACGGCCGGCGCTCAGTCAGTGCAGGAAGCTGAAGGCGAGGGACATGACCAGACCCCGGGAATGTAAGTATGTAGTGTTTGTTTTTTTACATTTACAACGGTAACCAGGGTAAACATCGGGTTACTAAGCGCGGCCCTGCGCTTAGTAACCCGATGCTTACCCTGGTTACCCGGGGACTTCAGGATCGTTGGTCGCTGGAGAGCTGTCTGTGTGACAGCTCTCCAGCGACCAAACAGCGACGCTGCAGCGATCGACATAGTTGTCGGTATCGCTGCAACGTCGTTTAGTGTGACGGTACCTTTAGTTGAGATGAATCTGTGCTGCACTTTATGCACATGCTCAGTAGTGACCAATACTGTGGAGTCGGGAGTCAGGGAATTTGAGGAGTTGGAGGTTTGGCTTACTGACTCCACAGAGCTGGTAAAATGTGTACACTGTGGCTGGAGGAACTGTACGGATGAGATGATGACCATGATAATTGCACTTATGCAGTCATAATTCCATTAAAAGGAATCTTATCAGTAAAATTTGCCCTAGGCAAGCAGAGGTGAGGGTATGCAGCACAGCCTCTGTCTCCAATGTCAATCATGAGTGGTTGCAGCACCGGTGGGAAGTACAAATGACCCGAGGACTGGAAGTGCACTGAACCGCCCTCCTGCGCACTTGCAAAGCTAATTTGTATATGAATATAAAAATCTTACAGCAATGCAACATCAGGTAGCAACTAGTGATGAGTGAGCGTGCTCGGATATAGTGTTATACGAGCATGCTAGATTGTTATCAGAGTATCATGGGTGCTTGAGTAATATGTTAGAGTCCCAGCCACTGCATGATTCACGGCTGACAGTCGTAACACATGTAGGGATTACCTAACAGCCACAAATTATGCAACCGCAGGGACTTAAACATATTACTCAAGCACCCACGATACTCGGATAACACCCAAGTATGGTCAGATATCACTAGATCAGAGCACGCTCGCTCATCACTAGTAGCAACGAAGAAAATAAAATAAAAAAAGGTATTCTTGGAAAAGGAAAAATATAAAAATAAACTTCTCTGCCTCATAGTACTTGGGCTTGCGTAGGGAAAATATTACTAACAGATTCTCTTTAATAAGTCGTAGAATCTACCACTAGTGATGAGAGAGTATACTCGTTGCTCGGGTTTTCCCGAGCACGCTCAGGTGGTCTGAGTATTTGTTAGTGTTCGGAGATTTAGTTTTTTTCACCTCAGCTGAATGACTTACAGCTGCTAGCCAGGCTGAGTACATGTGGGGGTTGCCTGGTTGCTAGGGAATCCCCACATGTAATCAGGCTGGCTAGTAGCTGTAAATCATTCAACTGCGGCGATGAAAACTAAATCTCCGAACACTAACAAATACTCGGAGATCACCTGAGCAACGAGTATACTCGCTCGTCATCACTATCTACCACTCATGAGAGGAGCTTTACTATAATTTCCCTTGAAATTCCTTGAACTGAACACAATGGCTTCCCAATTGCTTGTATTCTTTTTCGCATTATCTTATAAAACAGTAGTCGTTTTCATCCTATACAACACTTACCTGTAAATTAGGAAATTTCTGCAGGATGTCGGGATGAAATTCTTCCAGTGATAGGATGGTATCCAATAGATAAACATCTGCACAGCTTAGCTTGTTTCCAACCAAGAATTCCTTACCTTCAAGAGCCTAAAATATAAAAGGAGACTCTTCTAATGGTACATCTCCTTAAAGAGTGTCTGTCACAAGTCTGTCGCTACACTTTTTATTTAAGAAAAACATGGGCAGCCTCACACTGTTGATTTATAAAACTATCACCTATTAGTAAAAGTGAAAATACGATGAATCCAGCAGGAAATTCAAGTAAAAATTCTTCTTTATTTCTTCGTGTTAAAAAGATAGATAATGGTAAACCACTCAAAAATTGTTACACAGCATCACGCATCAAAAGTTCATTCGGACGCGTTTCGACTTGATGTCTTATTCAGGCCTTCAGACATCAAGTCGAAACGAGTCGGAATAGCGCTGCCACTCCGTGAAATTTTGATGCATGATGCTGTGTAACAATTTTTGAGCGGTTTACTATTATCTATATTTTTAACATGAAATAAAGAAGAATTTTTGCTTGAGTTTCCTGCAGCATTCATCGTATTTTCTCCTATGAACTGTGTGTTCCAACCTCCATGCAGGAACAGATGAGAGGTGGCCGATCTCCAGGTGAGCTGACTATTTGTGTGCATTAGTAAAAGTGGTCACTAATGCCCCTCCTAAAGAACCAAACTTTCTAGCAAATGTTGTGCCCAAACTTCCATATTGTGAGATTGTAGCATGCAGGCCGGTATCGTACATCCCTTCAGGGCCTTCCTCACTGTGAAAGGGGAAGATCTCACTTTGTACCAACCCATCGCTGCCACAGACCTGACTAAACGGGGACCTTCTAATGTAAGGCAACATCACTAGAGCAGTTACGGTTAGTGCAAAGTGCGATCTTGTGCTTTCATAGTAAGGAAGGCCACATATGTTTGTGGGATCCTGCTCTGCATGTTCAAGTGCCACAAACTCTGCAGTTCACACCAGAGTTTTGCTGCCAAGTCTGAGGCCTTTATGGAGGCATTAAGGACTCTGGTGACCACTGTAAATGTGTGATATTGAGAAAAATCACCAGTCTGAGGCTGCTAACTCATTTCTTAATTAAAATTAGGGTTTAGATGACGATGACTACTACTTAAAAGGGTTGTCCACCACTCGGATAACCCCTTCTGAATCCCTAAGTGTCCTCCCTGTATATAGCAAATAGACAACTGCAGTGGCGAAACTGTTCCAGCAGTGGCTCTCCCAGGGCTCCCATAATGTGACAAGAGCCCGGGTAGAGCCAATTGCGCAGGCGTGTACTACGGAGGACACAGAATGAACTTCAATCCAGTATTTCGGCCAGCATGCAGCCAGCGGGTAAGGAAAGGGCGAATCAAACACCCAAAAACTCCGCCCATATGACTGAAAACCGGTCCCGCCAAATTAAGGTGACAGGTTCCCTTTAAGACAAGATTTAGAAAGGTTTTCCCCAAAGCCAATTAACTGGTAATAAATGAGTAAAAGAAGCTTCCAGACCCTGACAGCCATGTGGCTAACGTGGCTTTCAGTCATCAGTCATTGCAGGCCTCATTGATGCAACATACCAGGCCAGCTTTACAGATTTCCATTGGTCTTTTTGGGAATGTCTAAATCATGGACAAGCACCAACAAAAAACTGGCACCGAGATGAAGAACAACGGGGTCCTCAGGTTCTAGAATAAATTCATTCATCAATAATAAATAGAATGCTCTAACAAAACCGGTAAAAAAAAAAAAAAAGAGGTCCTTTCTTACTTTATTGTACACAGGGAAGTATCTTTTGAGTGCTTTTTCCTTCATCATTTTTTTTTGATTTTCCTTATCACAATCGGAGAGGAAGAAGTAGGACAAGATCATTGTCATTAGATCAGTGGCTCCATCAACATACATATCAATACTGGAAGGCAAGAATGGGGAAACAATGTATTTATTATTAGATAGATATATCTACACTATGGAATGTAAATATTTAACTACATGCAATATGCAATCCAAGTTAATTACCGTACATAGTTTTGCACTCAGAACTTCAGATCCATGATGGACATTCAAATGTAAGCAGCATCACATTAACTATACAAGTGATTAATATGATGTGAAAATAATCGACTAAAAAGCACTTTAGTTGGTGAAAGTTGAACATGTGAAATCCATTTCCTATACCTCCTATGAAGGCTGAGATACGATCACATTTCCAATGCGTGAGGAGACCTAAAGGTAGGAAATCTGAAAGATCTCCTGTCATGTGTAGAGATTTTGGTCCAGATTAATCAAGACCGGCGTTTTTCACACTGGTCTTGAGGAGGCATGCTGGAGTCAGGTGCCTGATTAACGACGCACTCCCACTACGTTTTTTATTCATTAAATGTGTGAATATCTGCATGTAATGTACTGCGAGTGTACCATCATACTCACCTACTGCTGCGCTCTCTGATGTCTTGTGCGGTTTGTCTCCTCTTTTGAGTGACGTCACCTCAATTGTTACTATTTGGGAACGCATAGAGTGAATGAACACCTACGGGGCCTTGTTCTGATGCTCCATAAGCATACATGGTAAAAGCCACTTCCAGGTCACGCAGAGCAGTGACGTGACAAGAGAAGCAGAGCGGCGCCAGACAGAGGAGAGGAGTTGTAGGTGACTATATTACTACATTCACACTGCATTACATGCAGATACACACATATATGAATTAAAAAACTAAGTGGGAGCGCTTCTTTAGTGAATCGGGCACCTCTGAGACGGCAGATTTTTTTTTTACGTGTGCAGAAAACCTGTCTTTCTGTAATCAGTGTTGGATCAGATTTTCAGTTTAACTAACAGTGATCTCCACTTATGAAAAATAAAATTACAGAGCTTCTCCTATAAATTACAATGTTAATCACAGATGGCACGCAGATGCCATACAGAAGTTGTCTGTGGTTTTCACAGATACATAGCCTTGCACAGGTCATTTGGCCAATCCAAAATGGACACACAGTCCGCAAAAAAGATTATAATAGGTATGTGTGTTGTCAGGGAAAACCACAGATAGAACATATACCTGATTCACAGACCTCTGAATGAGACCTCAGGGAATGGCTCATTAGGTTTTACAACATGAAGCGCAGACTCACCAAAACCTTGTCAAATGACAAATGCACTCGCAGGGTGCAGCAGGCCCCTGATAATAAGGGCGTGATCAATAGGTTGCCCAGACACTGGGCATCACATTTATCTGTGTGTATAGTGTCTTATGCAAGCCTTACCTGGGTGCATTTTTGCCACTAGGCAGCCAACCCCTCTAATGTTTGGGTGAGTGGGTGGTTGCTCTCATCAGTAGCTTGCACCTGTGCTGCTTTAGCATTTATTATCGGGGGTCTGCTGCACCCTGCGAGTGCACTTGTCATCTGACAAGGTTTTGGTGAGTTTGCTCTTCATGTTGTGTTTTTTTTTTAGTTTTTCTATGTTAGCTCTCATTAGGTTTTAGCATGGTCCTTGGTGCATATGACAGGACATTTACCTGAACCAGTGTATGGCAAAAGAGACACTCCGGGTGAGAATGCATTGGCATGATCCTCCGATAAGAGAGTTAAAAAAGAGCCATCGTAAACTACGGCATTCCATGCAGAGGCATATAACAGAAAGTGCACCCCGCATGGGAACAGGACTTCTTACAATGGGATATCTATGCAGTGGATGCCAGAAAAGGAAGGCCAAAATGCTGAGAGAACCAAGCCATGGGGGTGTATATTGGGACCTCCAAGTACTTCATGATTGATCCACCTCACATCTTAATAAGAATGATGCAACAGAAGAGAATCCAGAAGTTATCGCTAGCTTTGTCACAACCTCAAGAAATCTCCACATGGAATGAAGGTATTAAAATGACTGACAGTTTTATTGCTTCTAACAATGTTGTTAGTGTTTGTTTTTTGAGGGAGAGTATACACATGCTTTTTAGGGATGATTAGGCCTGCTTTAAAGGGTAATCCAAGTTATGTAACATCTTTGAGGTAGGTGATAGCTTCCCGATCACTGGAGACCCCCACCGATACGGTGAATGGAATGGGCATAACATCCAAACTTAACAATACCCCTTTAAGCCTCCTGACAAGAGGGAACTAGCTGGTACAATAAAGGGTTTATTTTGAAATAAATGGGGCTAATAATGGTTCAAACTATTAGGGCACAAGAAAACTGTCAGTATGGGAGGTGGGGCACCGGGTGGAGTACAGCTCGCACTATACGGCTTAGACTATGGTCCACAGTAAATCTTAGCATCAAGAGATCAGACAGTGTATAAGAAAACACAACCATTCCGGACTGATGAGGCGGGTGTACTCACTAGGCTCGCTCTTTCAGGTCACTTCCATACAGATTATACTTTCCAGCTATGTAATTCAGAATGGCCTTAGTTTGTGCAATTTTCAACCCATCGATTTCCAGCATTGGTATTTGGCCAAACATCAGGTCTCCAGCTAAAAGAAAGAGCAAGTGTATTAGAATTGGCTCAGGGATGAACTGTGGTAAAATCTGCATGTCTGACATTTACACCCAGGGCCGAGCATGCAAGCATGTATATATACACCCAACTGCCCGCAGCTATCAACAAAGTGACTATTAAACAAATCAGAACTTGTTCACATGAACACAACTCCAATCTTTAATAGCAAGAGGCATCCAGAGGGCAGCAGAGCAATTTACTAGTTTTATGTATATGAAGATTACAGGATACTATACACTGTTATAGGAGGGGCAAAGCCAGAAAGGGTGATGCACGAAACCGATCGGTAAGCTTATTTGTGCATGGCTGCCACTAACCCCACTCTTGGGATACAGCAGGTTTCAGAGGAGTGTATTTAAAAAAAAAACTAACGATTTTTTTTTTTTTTAAGTAATCGATTTTTTTTTTTCTTCATCTAAATGTCATTTATTCATGTCCATAAATTATCTGGATATTCACATAAAAGAGAAAAACAAAAAATTATATATATATTTTTTTTCTCTTGTGTGTGAATATCCAGATAATTTATGGACGTGAATAAATAACATAAAGATGGAGAAAAAAAAACAAAAAACGATTTTTTTAATATACACTCCTCTGAAACCTGCTGTATCCCAAGAGTAGGGTTAGTGGCAGCCATGCACAAATAACCTTACCGATCGGTGCCGTGCATCACCCTTTCTGGCTTTGCCCCTCCTATAACAGTATAAAATATATATATATATATATATATATATATATATATATATATATATATATATATATATATATATATATATATATATATATATATATATATATATATATATATATATATATATATATATATATATATATATATAAAAGTCAGTCTCCAGAAACGCAGTAGCCCGCACCACCTCCTAATGACACAGCTGAGTTCTCACGCCTGTGAACAGAGATGTAGCCGCCGGACCTCGGGTGCTTCTGCCGACAACACATGCCAATAAATCCAATCGAGATAAAGAAAGGCAGCACTCACCGATCCATCCGAGACAGGTATCTTTATTGTTACAGATTAAAAGTCTTCACGGCCGGGGTACAGATTCCAAAGAGTGCGGCAAGCCTGACCGTCAGGCTTGGCGCACTCTTTGGAATCTGTACCCCCGGCCGTGAAGACTTTTAATCTGTAACAATAAAGATACCTGTCTCGGATGGATCGGTGAGTGCTGCCTTTCTTTATCTCGATTGGATTTATTGGCATGTGTTGTCGGCAGAAGCACCCGAGGTCCGGCGGCTACATCTCTGTTCACAGGCGTGAGAACTCAGCTGTGTCATTAGGAGGTGGTGCGGGCTACTGCGTTTCTGGAGACTGACTTTTATATATATATATATATATATATATATATATATATATATATATATATATATATATATATATATATATATATATATATATATATATATATATATATATATATATATATATATATACATATACACACACAGTATAAAAAAATATATATATAGACAGACAGAAGGACAGAAAGATGGAAGTGACCCTTAGACAAATAGATATATTTATTTATTTGTCTAAGGGTCACTTCCATCTTTCTGTCCTTCTGTCTGTCCCGGATATTCATTAGTCGCGGCCTCTGTCTGTCATGGAATCCAAGTCGCTGATTGGTCTCACCAGCTGCCTGTCATGGCTGCCACGACCAATCAGCGACGGCCACAGTCCGATTAGTCCCTCCCTACTCCCCTGCAGTCAGTGCCCGGCACCCGCTCCATACTCCTCACAGTCACCGCTCACACAGGGTTAATGCCAGCGGTAACGGACCGCGTTATGCCGCGGGTAACTCACTCAGTTACCGCCGCTATTAACCCTGTGTGACCAAGTTTTTACTATTGACGCTGCCTATGCAGCGTCAATAGTAAAAGGATCTAACGTTAAAAATAATGTTAATAATAATAAAAAAAATAAACAATCATTATATGCTCACCTTCCGCCGCCTTTCCCACTCCTCGCGATGCTCCGGTAACCGCTCCATGCAAGCGGCAGGTTCCGGTGGCAAGGATGGTATGCGACAAGGACCTGCCATGAAGTCACGGTCATGTGACCGCGACCTCATCACAGGTCCTGCGCGAGAAGGACCTGCCATGACTTCACGGTCATGTGATCGCGACTTCATCACAGGTCCTGCACTACCAACCCTGGGACCGGAAGCTGCCCAGTGCACTGCACACAGGCGACATGACTACAAGGGCTCCCTCAGAAGGTGAGTATATGTTTTTGTTTTTTTTTTTAACCTGTGACATACGTGGCTGGGCAATATACTACGTGGTTCTGTGCTGTATACTATGTCAATGGGCAATATACTACATGGCTGGGCAATATACTACGTGGGCTGGGCAATATACTATGTGGGCTGTGCAATATACTACGTGGACATGCATATTCTAGAATACCCGATGCATTAGAATCGGGCCACCATCTAATATAAATATAACCGTTACACCGAAGCCTCTACCCTGTGCCAGTCATTACACTTGCTACCCATCCACTCCAGAATCCAGTACAAAACTACTACCCTCATCCACAAAGCACTCCATGGCTTAGCACCACCCTACATCTCCTCCCTGGTATCAGTCTACCACCTTACCCGTGCCCTCCGCTCCGCTAATGACCTCAGGTTAGCATCCTCAATAATCAGAACCTCCCACTCCCGTCTCCAAGACTTTACACGTGCTGCGCTGATTCTTTGGAATGCACTACCTAGGTTAATACGATTAATCCCCAATCCCCACAGTTTTAAGCGTACCCTAAAAACTCATTTGTTCAGACTGGCCTACCGCCTCAATGCATTAACCTAACGATCCCTGTGTGGCCTATTTATAATAAAAAAAAAAAAAAAAAAAAGGTTCCTCGCATCATGTTCTCATACACTTTATGCAGTATTAGCCCTCTGTGTCTGTACTGCTACATACTGGTTCATGCAGCTTTACATGAACACCTGAGCCTTACACTATAGCTGGTCCGAATAACTAAAGCAATTGTTACCATCCACCTCTCGTGTCTCCCCTTTTCCTCATAGTCTGTAAGCTTGCGAGCAGGGTCCTCATTCCTCCTGGTATCTGTTTTGAACTGTATTTCTGTTATGCTGTAATGTCTATTGTCTGTACAAGTCCCCTCTATAATTTGTAAAGCGCTACGGAATATGTTGGCGCTATATAAATAAAAATTATTATTATTATTATTATTATTATTATTATTATTATTATTATATATTTTGGTAGAATTCACATTCACCTTCATAACATGGTATAATTATATCATGTCATTATTAAATACACTTTGGGGTTTTTATTCTGGTGTATGATTTAATTTTTCTCATTTCAACATCACACTATTGCATGCTTTTATTATAATTTTGGTGTGTGACTTTTATATATAATTTTTTTCACCTGCATTGTGGAAAAAATGCACGTTTTTCTAATGAGAGGAAAGGGGTAAGTGATTCGAACCATTATATGTACTTGCACTAACAATCTGATTACTTGTATTACATACATAAATATTAAAAGTATTGGTGTGTATAGCAAAAATCATGGTTTCCAATGAAGCCCTGCCAAGGTCATGATTGGCATGGGGATCTGGAGCAGACCTCCAACTGTCATGGCAACCTATTGGCACCTCGTGGTTGCGTCCGAGGGCAGGGCGATTAGAACGATACTGCCCACCTTGCAGCAGATTGACAGCAGCATTTGACAGGTTAACAGCAGTGGGCAGCGCTCAACTCCCCCAGCGGATGGTAGAGGCAGATGATGGCTGAATAACACAGAAAAATGCAGGGCAAAGACAGGGAGCCGACATTGGATATTACATGTCAGTAAGAGGTTAAAGCTACGAGCCTAATATTGCGGAAATCACCTGTATCAGTGGTGATCAATGAAATGATAATGAATAAAAAGACTTATTTTTATTCTTCCATATATGCGAAAAGTAAGTGACATTTTGACCTTTCCGGTCTTTATCAAGGCATGGACTCCACAAGACCTCTGAAGGTGTCCGGTGATATCTGGCACTAATATATGCGCAGCAGATCCTAAAAGCCCTGTAAGTTCAGAGGTAGGGCCTAGAAGGATTAGGCAGCTTGGTTTTTTTTTTTTGCACATTCCACTAACTCTCAGATTTCATTTGGTCTCCTTCCAACTGCCTGCAGCTATGATGAAGCTGAAGCTATTGAGAAACTGCCCACAAAGCAGAAAAGACTCACATGAAGACAATTCCCAATGTAGAACAGCAGGAAACACCCCATCTGACCCTACATAATGAGGACAGCAAAGCACAAGTCTCCTCTAAAATACACACAATTGTAGTTAAAAAAAAAAGAAACCAACAGACAGACCACTATTGAGACTTAATGGTCTCAAAGTCTGGACTGACAACGGGTCTCCTGACCCAAACTAGCAGCCTCTTGGGCACATGTAGGTTGGAAATTTGGCTCAAGGTGCCAGCAGCTAGCCCAGACATTGCTGTCCATATGTGGACCATGAAATGTGGCTTTCTGAACCCGGGCAAAAATGTACACTTTTCCAGTTTTATATAAAGATTTAGAGTTTATTTTCTAGGTGAAGGGCCAGAAGGGGGCGATGCAATACTTCCTATTTCTCTGATTTTGGAATGACAAAAATCCCATTACAAAACTAAGATATGTAACTTTGCTAAATAATTCTTGACCCATTAGTTGAGCTATATCTGATAGGAATTATTAGCATCAATTGAGCATTGCAGAGCTTTACATTATTCAATAATTTAAGGAGCTTTTTTCTCTTAAAATAAAATTTCAGCTGCATGTGCAATAACATACTATAAGGTACATTCCATAAACAATTTATGCAATGTTTAAATGACATAGATAGGGTATTCTGGATCAGAGCCAGGGAGCCAAGAGGGTTTCATTGAGGAAGGAGCCAGGCAGCCAAGAGGGCTTCATTGGGGAAATGTGACGCCCCAGGGTCCTGGTCGTCACAGTAGCACTGCTTTCCTCACGGTGAGAGTGATGTCACGCTTGGAAGCGATGAACGATAACTTTCACCAGGTAACACAAACATGCAACATGTTCACACTCCAGGCCATAAGGGGGAGCTTTTGATCCTTTTCCTAGGTGACTCCCCTATATAGATTGTGGTTTGAAGGGAAAGATAGTCAGATAGTGCCAGAGAGCAGACTGGAGCAGTCTGAGGCCGGAAGAACGTATGAGGAGCTGTGCAGCCACAAGAAAGTGGCTCCTGGACAGAGATAATACCGAAAGCCGAACAGATTGTAGTGAGCGTGTGGGAGAGCGAAGCACATGAGAAAGAACACCAGTGGAGCAGAGCAGTGAATTAGCTACCTCCCTGGCTGGCACAGATTACCGGTAGCCTGAACACCGAGGTTGTGAGGGACTCTAAGACTGACAGCAGAAACCGGCAGGACAGCTGGATTACACATCGCCTGTCTGCCCCAATTCCCAGGAGGCACAGTGACACCGAGCCCAGGTCATGATAGAGATCCTGTAAAAAGGCTTGAGTCACCTGCCATACGGCTTTCTGTCCCTTTATGGGGGACAGAAAGGAACTGTGAGGACCTTATCAGAAGCTATAGGCAGTAAGGGACTACAAAACCACCATGCTATGAGGAAGGCTTTTAACTCTACCTGGTAATGGGGACTCTGAATTCGCTTCCAAGCCGGCTGGACCCTGCCTGTCCTGTGATCTGGTGCCCTGGACTGTGGCGGCCTGAAGTCTTCAGTAAACCAGGTAAAGATACCGCAAACTAGTGTCCTCGTTCTTTACTGCACTATTCACCATCTTCCATCTACACATCGGGAGCCCTGGGGATATACTTCACCTGTGGGAAGTTGTACCATCTAGCTGCCATAACATCACCCCAGAGGACCCCTTAAAGCAGCGTCGGGCATCACTGACCGAATACCACAGGTGGCATCACGAACACAAACTTTAATCAATTTTCCCTCTTACATGGGCGCCCAGGGCCATGGACCGGGTCTCCGCCGTGACATCCCCTGTGAATACCGGACTTAGTACCGGGTACCCCACGGTCCTGGCGGGCGACTCAGAAGGAGCCAGGCAGCTAAGAGGGCTTCATTGGAAAAAGAGCCAGGCAGCCAAGAAGGATTCATTAGGGAAGGAGCCAGCAGCCAAGAGGACTTCACTGGGGAAGGAGCTAAACTAAAGCAAAAGAAACGATTTTTTAAAGGATATTACAGATCATTATGTAACAATTCTAGGGGGCGAGACTGTAATGAAGCTAATGTGTATTAGTTTTTTCCTATAGAATGCTTTGTCACCCTAATGTCCATACATTTATTATTTGCAGTGATAACTATGCTTTTCTGTGACAAAAAAACACGCACAAAAACATGACAAAAATGCAGTATGTGAACAAGCCCAAAGATTTCATAAGGGTTGAGCAGTAGTCATAATACCATGCACTGCCGTAACGAATTCTCTCACATAACTTGCCTGTGGGTCCTTTAACATATCTATGGACATGCAATAAATTGCCATTTTGTCCATAATTTTTTTTTTTATTGTTAAGTGCACCAACTTTATGTATACAATGTGAAAATATAGGAACCGATTCTTCAAGACCACACGATCGCGCCAGTCGTGATGGAGTAGAAGAGACACTGAATCCACTTAATGAATTCAGTGCTTCTTCTGAGTGACGAGCGCCTCCATATACCTTGCCTGAAATGCAATGCCAGTCTGAAATTGAAGTGGCATTTCTCATGTAAACAACACTGGCACTTTTCATGAAAATCCATGGGCGCGAAAGACCATGCCTGTCTCGGCTCCTCCCCAACACCACACAATTTGGAGGAGCTGATGCAAAAATGGTGAGAAAATGCTAAAAAGTTGCAACCTTTTTTCATAACTCTGTATTAAGCAAAGCTTTTATGACTTTTCAAATCGGTCCCATAGTGTTCCATCTACACTTTTACAATCTGTCTCATGATACGGGAAAACAAAATACTTCTTACATTCAAGCAGCTTGTTATATTCCTCCTTTGTTCTGTAAAATTTCTCTTCAAACTGTCGAAACAAAAGACAAAGTACGATAGCAATGAGTTTCTTTATGGGAAAGTTCAACACCAGAGATTTTAGTTGTGTTTTGAAGCACACATTCAACAAATGCTAC
Organism: Ranitomeya imitator; assembly: GCF_032444005.1. Classification (NCBI taxonomy): domain Eukaryota; kingdom Metazoa; phylum Chordata; class Amphibia; order Anura; family Dendrobatidae; genus Ranitomeya; species Ranitomeya imitator. The sequence continues at coordinate 388,207,528 of NC_091286.1, read as the reverse complement.
AAATACTCTTCAATGGGATAACCACAATGCTGCTCATACAGCGTTGGAGAATCTGCTTAAGGCCGGGGTTACACTAGCGTATGGCATCCGATGCTATATGCTAATGACCCTCGGCTTCTGCTCTGCTGCAAGCGGGTGCCAAGTATCATGCGTCTGTGCGCCGAGCCTCTCGCACAGAGAGAATTGGAGCACAGCTGCGCAGGAGGCGGAGAAACTAATTTCTCCATCTCCTCCACTTCCGGCGTCGGCATAGCAAGCACTTGGATGATTTACAGGTCTCAATTTAAAATAAAAAAATAAAAAATGAATATACCCTAAATCTGCATCAAAACCTTAAACCTTACAAGGGTATTACAAACAACATCTATTTCAGTCAAATTCTGCACTCCCGATAATCGGGCTTTCAGTGCAGTGGCCAGACAGATTTAGCTGTCTGATTAACCGCAGATCAATAGCGTTTTGGAATGTTCCCTTTAAAAACAGCAGCCCGGATTAATAAAGAGTGTTGTTCTCCATACCAGTCTCAACACAAAGTTTCGGGATGGGAGGCGGCTACTTTCACACTAGCGTTAACTGCAATCCGTCACAATGCGTCGTTTTGCAGAAAAAACGCATCCTGCAAAAGTGCTTGCAGGATGCGTTTTTTCCCCATAGACTTGTATTGACGACGCATTGCGACGGATTGCCACACGTCGCATCCGTCGTGCGACGGATGCGTCGTGCTTTGGCGGACCGTCGGCACAAAAAAATGCTACATGTAACGTTTTTTTCTCCTGACGGACCGCTTTTTCCGACTGCGCATGCGCGCCGGAACTCCGCCCCCACCTCCCCGCACCTTACAATGGGGCAGCGGATGCGCCGGAGAAATGCATCCGCTGCCTCCGTTGTGCAGTGCGTTAAACGCTAGCGTCGGAATCTCTGCCCGACGCATTGCGACGGGGAGATTCCGACGCTAGTGTGAAAGTAGCCGAAGATTTGTGGTGTAAGGTACGCTGGTCATGTAGTCAATTAGATTAGATAAGCAAGCCCCATCCTGTTTATTTTCACCCCATCAAACTAGCATCAAAACACCAAAAGTCTTTACATTTTAGCACCATCTTGCGTGGTGCAAAAAATGTGCAACTTTTCAACTGATTTCTGGCACAAACATCTTGATGAATCAGGGCCAGTATATCCTGTTTTTTGGTGTGTTTTTATTTATTTTTTTTGCAGTTGTTTCGGTTATTACCCACTGAAACATTTTGGTCAATTATTTATAAATGTTACCTTTGAGAAATCTGAGTGACAAGCAAATACTGCTGCCATGCAGACTCCTGAATAGCCACAGGTTCTCTCACCTGAGCAGTACTAAACAAATCCTGCAAACATGATGTGTTGGTGGGCGGTGAGGACTGGAGTTTGGGAAACACTGCCTGAGGCCCCCTCACACGTTTGTGTCTGCGGTACGTGTGGTGACAATTTGACATCAGTCTGTTTCCATGGATCGTGTGTCCGTGTGCAAAACACGTCGACATGTCCCTTTTTTACCTGGCAGCACGGTCCACAATACTTCACACACACGTGCACACTGATGACATCCGTGTGACATGTACAGGTGCCTCAGAAAAGCAGTACAGTTAGCACTGTGCCCAGGTGCTGAATGCAGCTCTCCTTGCGATCAATGAGACCAGGAGATGCTGAGGAGACTTGTAGTTAACACTGGCCGTCTGCTTTGTATCGCGCATATTAAATAATTCATTTAAAAAAAAAAACCCACACGGCTCAGGATCCCCCTTAGTTTTCATAACCAGCTGAGAGAAATCCGACAGCTGGGTGATGGTGTTAATATTCTGTGAAGGGGCCAATAGCTATAAAGGTTTCCAGCGTATTAATAGCTCACAGCTGTTTGCTTAGCCTTTACAGCCAAGAAAAAAAAAAAAATGACGCGGGGTTCTCCCCATATTTACTAACCATGAAAGTCTAAACAGACAACTTGCAGGTTGATATTAATAGGCAGGGAAGGGGGCATGGATATTGGCTCCCTCCCAGACTATGATCATCAGCTCTGAGCTGCCCCAGAAATAATACATCCATTAAAAACTGCGATACATAGACAGCCAGTGGTGACTACAAATCTCATCAGCTTTGCCTGGTTGTATTGATTGCTAGGAGACCAGGCAATGATGAGAGATACATTCAGCACCCGACGCTTGGGCACAGCGCTAATTGTACTGCTTTTTCCCAGGCGCCAGAACGCGTCACACTGATGCAGCACACGGATGTCACATGTATGATATACATGGACAGCACCAGGACTGGTTTTTCTAGTACTGGAAAAAGTAGGACGTGTGAAGGAGGCCTAGGGTATGCATACAATGTCTCAATTTTTCAATGAGGAAAATTCTTCAGAAACACGTGGTTTTTTAGGGATGACCAGACCCGTGGAAGTTCAGGTTCGAACCCAAGTCTAAAGTTCGGTACGGGAACAGGAACTGAACTCCATAGAAATCAGTGGGGATCCGAACTTTGTAGAATGAAAATCTCTGACTGTAAAAACGGACTTCCAGTGGAAGTCCGTGTTCGTAGTTCAGCACTGGACACTGTTTCCAGTACGAACCCCAAAATTTACAGTTCAGGTTTGCTCATCTATAGTATTTATTCATTTCCTAAAGCATCTTAGTTAGCATTGTTTTTTTGTAGTTTACTGAGCACTTTTTCAAAGTTTGTGACTGTGGGCATTTTTTTAACATATATAGTGGGGAAAATAAGTATTTGATACCCTGCTGATTTTGCAAGTCTTCCCACCTACAAACAATAGGAGGGAAATCTTGCAAAATCAGCAGTGGATCAAATACTTATTTTCCCCACTGTATCAGTTTTTCTAGCAGCTTATTTAATAGCATTTTCCAGTTTGTTTGTTTTTTAACTCCATTCAACAATGAAGAAATTAAACTTTTTTCGCATAAAAATGCTCAAAAAGTCTTGAGTCTTTCCATTGACTTCTATTATAAAAGTATAGGGCATCTTGAGAGAAGAAAACGCCTAAAGAACGATCAGCTTTGCAAACCTCAAGTGGTTAAAAGATGCTCATAAGACTGAACACATGCACAACAAATTGTTTTCATATAAAATATCCTTTTGTTCATTACTTTGAGCATTTAGTTCATGTTTGCACATTACCTTAGGCCTCATTCACACGTACGTGTTGTATCCGTTTTTCTCACGTACTCATTGTTATCTACGGTGCAATTCAAATGTTCATGGGTTTTTTTTCATGTATCATGTGTCCATACAAAACACACTGAGACATGTCCACTTTTTTAAGGCAGCATGGTAGAAAGTGGTCAATACAAGCCTATGGGTCCGTGAAAAACATGTACGTAGTTAACATTGCAAAGGACAGGAGAAGCTGTCATTTATTTATCCACACAGATACCGCACGGATGGTTAAAAGGGACATGGACTATACACAGATTCAAAACTCTGATGACACCAGCACCATTTTTTTCATGTACATGTTTAAATACAGATATGTGAATGAGGTCTTAAATTAGGTTCAGATAAGTGCTGAAGTTTTCAGACCAGTAATATCCACAAATCGCAGGCGGCACTGGATCCGTGAGCAGCAAAGCGTGCTCATTCCTCAACCGGTCTACGCTTCAGCACATGTGAAATGTCATTAGTCAGCAAATACAAAGAGAGCTGCCAGCAGCGGATCTTGATGATTTGTATGTCCAAGTGCATTCAGCATGGCAGAACATTCCTCATACAACCATTAATAACCTCACGGACGACATGTTATGGTGTGCAAATGAGTGCATTTCTGAGCATGGAGATCTTGAAAATTGGAGTTTCCCCATTTTTTCCATCATTTGCCTATCATTACATGTCTGTCCATGCTGTGATTTTCATAATTCTACTACTTCCTTCTTGGGGTTACAATTTCGATGTTGAGGAGTGTATATCAGCTCTGTTACCAACCTCAACACCAGCTGCTGCCAACAGCCACCTGATAGCTTCTGCTCTTCCGCGTCCATAAAAATAATGAAGTACTGGTTTATCAGCCATGATTAGTTGATCTAAAATGAGAACAAAAAGAAGAAGAAAAAATAGATGAGATAATGAGGAGAATGTACATAGGTTACTTGCATTTTTTGTGTTTTAAATGCGTTTTTGCCAAATAAATGTATTAAAAACGCCTGTTTTTTTACCTGCAGAGTTCCGCATCTGTAAAAATCCACACAAAACTCACCGCAGGTCAGTATACACTGAGTAAATAAAAAGCACAGTGGGCCTCAGATTTCGATAAATCCCATCCACTTTGATGGAACTGTAAGACCCTGCGTTTTTGAAAGTGAAAATGCGCATCATGAAAAATTCACAAAAAATTCATCGTGGGCACAAAACCTAAAGGGATGGGATTGGGTTGCTATATGGATAAGTGTGTAAGAAGTGTGCAGAAAATTTGTTGCCGAATTTTCTAGGACTGAAAATCAGTTCCAATAAGCAGAACAGTTTGGAAGTTTTGGCACAGTCACAATGTGTGATGTGATCTTTAAGATACTGTCAATTGTTACCATACATGAATGGTTCCATAAAAAAACCTAGATTACTATTCATCCTAGTAGACAGTACGTACAACTGGAGTCACGCTGGAACATTTAGTATACGCCTTTAAAGAATGCAAGTCATCATACACGGTCAGTTATATATGGATTTGGCTATCAGTATGCAGACGATAGGACACGCCTAAACATCCACATCACACACACATTACAACTGGACTTAAGAGACCTTACACGGTCTGTCCGTTATATACGGTTTTGGCTCTCAGCATGCAGAGGATCGGAGGCATCTAGACACACGTTGCACAAAAAACAAGGCACAGGGCCAGCGCCAGTAAGTGCCGGGGGCCCATAGCACCTGGAGGCCCACTCTGCCGAGGTTTCAACGCGTAACATCCAACATACATATAAGATGGATATGAGAACTGCATGGGAGCCAGTTTCTTTGTAGCACTTGATGGTTTCTGCCACTGCACTTGGAGACACTTTCAAAGTTTTCCCAATTTTCCAGACTGACTGACCTTCATTTCTTAAAGTAATGATGGCCACTTGCTTCTCTTTACTTAGCTGCTTTTTTCTTGCCATAATACAAATTCTAACAGTCTATTCTAACTAAATGTTAAGAAAACCAGGGAGTTGGTGGCCAACTATAGCAGGATTAAGTTGGAATGCTTACCGATCACTATTGCTGGTCAGGAGGTAGAGCAGGTGGAGAGTTACAAATATTTGGGGGTCCATTTGGATAGCAAACTGGACTGGAGATGCCACTCAGAGTTTGTCTACAAGAAGGGGATGAGCAGATTGTATTTCCTAAGGAAACTGAGGTCTTTTAATGTGTGTAGCAAAATGTTAGAAATGTTCTACCAGTCTGTGGTGGCAAGTGCCATCTTTTTTGCAATCACGTGCTGGGGTAGTAGTGTGCAGGCCTCTGATGCTAATAAGCTGAATAAGATTATTAAGAAGGCAAGTTCTGCTGTCGGCTGCAATCTGGACTCTTTTGGGGAGGTAGTGGAGAAAAGAACTCTGAAAAAGTGTGTGGCAATTATGAACAATAATGCACATCCACTATATGAGCTATTCATGAGACAGAAGAGCACCTTCAGTAACCGGCTAATACTTCTGAGGTGTAAGAAGGAAAAATATAGGAAATTGTTTGTGCCAACTGCCATGGGAATGTACAACAATAACACTAGGGTTAAACCACCAAGGTGAATGTCTACTTATTTCTCTACGTTTCAGTTCACTCGTTGTGTATGTCCTATTCTAATGTATAATGTTCTTCTGTCAACTCCACTGTCATGTCAACTATGTAATTCCTTTATGATTTTTATGATTTAAGTCGTGCTGCTGTGATACCATAATTTCCCACGGGATCAATAAAGTGTATCGTATCGTATTCAGTAGGACTATTAGCTGTGTATCCACCAGACTTCTGCACAACACAACTGATGGTCCCAACACCATTTATAAGGCAAGAAATCCCACTTATTAAACCTGACAGGGCACACCTGTGAAGTGAAAACCATTCCCGGTGATTCCCTCTTGAAGCTCATCAAGAGAATGCCAAGAGTGTGCAAAACAGTCATCAAAGCAAAAGGTGGCTACTTTGATGAACCTAGAATATAACATATACCGGTAATTTCAGTTGTTCCACACTTTTTTTGTTAAGTATATTATTCCACATGTGTTAATTCATAGTTTTGATGCCTTCAGTGTGAATGTACAATTTTCATAGTTATGAAGATACAGAAACATCTTTAAATGAGAAGGTGTGTCCAAACTTTTGGTCTGTACTGTATATATTTCCAAAATTGTGCTGATGTAAAGTAGACATGTGGGAAATGTTATTTATTAACTCTTTTGTGCGATATGACTCTGATTTAAGGGCACAAAAATTTTTTTAAAAAATTTAAATTGCGAAATTTAGCAAAATTTCAATTTTTTCATAATTAAACGCAAGTCATATCGAAGAAATTTTACCACTAACATGTCACGAGAAAACATTCTCAGAATCAGTGGGATCCGTTGAAGCGTTCCAGAATTATAACCTCAAAGTGACAGTGATCAGATTTGTAAAAATTGGCCCGGTCATTAACCCCTTTCTGACCTCGGACGGGATAGTACGTCCGAGGTCAGAAGCCCCGCTTTGATGCGGGCTCCGGCGGTGAGCCCGCATCAAAGCCGGGACATGTCAGCTGTTTTGAACAGCTGACATGTGCCCGTAATAGGTACGGGCAGAATCGCGATCTGCCCGCGCTTATTAACTAACTAAATGCCGCTGTCAAAATGCAGACAGCGGCATTTAACTACCGCATCCAGCCGGGCGGCCGGAAATGACGGCATCGCTGACCCCCCGTCACATGATCGGAGGTCAGCGATGCTTCAGTATAGTAACCATAGAGGTCCTTGAGACCTCTATGGTTATTGATCCCTGGCAGCTGTGAGTGCCACCCTGTGGTCGGCGCTCACAGCACACCTGATTTTCTGCTACATAGCAGCAATCTGCTGTTCGCTGCTATGTAGCAGAGCCGATCATGCTGTGCCTGCTTCTAGCCTCCCATGGAGACTATTGAAGCATGGCAAAAGTAAAAAAAAAGTTTACAAAAATGTGGAAAAAATAAAAATATAAAAGTTTAAATCACCCCCCTTTCACCCCAATCAAAATAAATCAATAAAAAAAAAAATCAAATCTACACATATTTGGTATCGCCGCGTTCAGAATTGCCCGATCTATCAATTAAAAAAAGCATTAACCTGATCGCTAAATGGCGTAGCGAGAAAAAAATTTGAAATGCCAGAATTACGGTTTTTTGCTCGCCGCGACATTGCATTAAAATGCAATATCGGGCGATCAAAAGAACGTATCTGCACAAAAATGCTATCACTAAAAATTTCACCTCGGCACGCAAAAAATAAGCCCTCAACTGACCCCAGATCATGAAAAATGGAGACGCTACGAGTATCGGAAAATGGCGCAATTTTTTTTTTTTTTTTTTAGCAAAGTTTGGAATTATTTTTCACCACTTAGATAAAAAATAACCTAGTCATGTTAGGTGTCTATGAACTCCCGCCCCCTTTTTGATTCTTATTTATGTGTGTACTTGTCGCAGTGTTTATCTGTGCGTAATCGCCCAGCCAACGCTGGGTGGACATTTTGTTTTTTGTAAGTTTTAATGTTATTTATTGGTAATGAATTTTATTGAACTTTATGAAGTAATTCATAATATTCTTTACCCAAAATAAACACCGCGGGTTTTTACTGCCAAATTCTGTATTGTGTTCTAGTCTTAATTCAATTGGTTTGGTGGGTTGGCAGCTACGTTCCCATTGTGTCTCACTATTAGATTATGTAAATTCCTCTGTCAGTAGCTCAACTCCCCTGAAAACATAAGGATTTAAATTGCAATGGACTGTTCCCCCAAATGAGAGTCACGAGACCCCCATACACATCAGGTTGTCAGATGGTTAAACTGAAATTAAGGGGTTTGGCCATCTTTCATCTAAGGCTACGTTCACATTTGCGTTGTGCGGTGCTGCGTCGGCGACGCAACGCACAACGCAAACAAGAACGCATGCAAAACGCATCATTTTGTGACGCATGCGTCCTTTTTTGGCATGATTTTGGACGCAAAAAAAATGCAACTTGCTGCGTCCTCTGCGCCCTGACGCTTGCGCCACAAAACGCAAGACCACGCATGTCCATGCGCCCCCATGTTAAATATAGGGGCGCATGATGCATGCGTCGCCGCGGCTGCGCCCGACGCAGCCCCGCAAAACGCTAATGTGAACGTAGCCTAATATGTATGAGGGTCATTAGTTCCAGTGACAGGAAAATGTAATGCTTCAGCACAGAGCCAATGCAAGCTTTTCTGCTGACTGAGGCGAAAATGTAAATGCTTCACCCCCATTCAAATGTCCTTAAAATATAATATAATATAATATTGTGCATCATTGGATGTTTTCTGATGACACGCTGTTCAATTTACCTGAGTGGGCATCAGATCCCAACCTGCAATGGTCCTGAGGCCGATGAGAACATATCTAGTGCGGCTGAATCCAGGCAGTAACAGCAGGTGTGACACATTAATTATGGCGGATCCCAGCCCCAGGGTAACTCTACAATTAGCCTGGACATCCCTTTTAAATCAAGCTCTACAAGGATTATATTAGCGGCTGACAGGGCAGGCTAACATTACTTCTGGACATGCAGGTGATTGCTTTAGGAGTTTCTATGACCTCTGTCGGGGCTGCCCCTACTCAGATACGCTCTCCCCCTACTACTGAAATATCAACCTTACAGAGGTCGGGTGTAGGTAAAGCACTGCAGTCACCCCCCCCCCCCCCCCCATATTGGTACATTAGTGAATCACTCCCTCCAGTTCAGTATTATCCTGCTCCCCCCCCCATTGTGGAAACAGGAACACATGGGCTACTTGCACAGTGAACAAGTCTGTAGGAACATGTTCACACACCACCACTTCTTGGTGTGTGAGCATGTTCCTACAGACTTGTTAACTGTGCAAGTAGCCCATGTGTTCCTGTTTCCATAATTGTTCTCTTGTGTCTACAAGACTAGGGAGTTACCCACCACTCCTCTTGGGTTACCTGCACAAAAGCTGTTCCACTCAGCATGTCCACATGGACTTTTCCCCTCTGAACCCTGTTCACACAGGTAATATACAAATGATCAGGTTTTTAAATACATCAGATAGGGATTGCATACATCAGTTAGGACTGCTCTGATATGGGTATACCTTGACGTTTGGTGGAGCAGCTTAGTATACATTTTTTGCAAAAAAACGCATCAACCAAATACCCTGTTTATTACATCTTTTTACTAGCACTTGCGGATTACTGTGATTTTTTGAAACTGAGTGTTTTTGGTTTTACTATGCTCTTTTGTGTCTTCAAATCCCCCCCATTGTGTAATGAATGATCAATAAAATAGTTAACAATTAAACATCCACTATATTCATATAATACACCTGGTTCTCAGAAATAGTCTTCTCCACAAGATCCAGAGAGCCGTTGTCCACCATTATGCCACACACAAATATACCGTATTTAGTATGGATATGTTAATATGGAGCACCTTCAGTAAGGCTGTGTGCACACATTGCAGATTTGGTGCGTTTGCCGCATTTGTTTCTGCACGGATTTGTGACAAAACCTGATGCCAGCAAAGTGAATGAGAATCCTGAAGTGTCTTACACGCGTTGCGTATGCAGTGTAAATGAACCTTTAGACTACATGCAATGAGATTGGGCCCCCTTACCCTGGTATTTCAGCAGAGAGAGGCTGGCAGTGCCTTGCAGAAAGTAGTAATGCTGGCCAATGTGTCTCAGGAGCAGGACAACAGTGCTGTATAACATGGCCAGGAGTCCTCAACATGCTGCTGTCCCGAGAGATACTTCAAACCTCCGCTTAAAGGGAACCTGTCACCTGAATTTGGCGGGACTGGTTTTGGGTCATATGGGCGGAGTTTACGGGTGTTTGATTCACCCTTTCCTTACCCGCTGGCTGCAATATTGGATTGAAGTTCATTCTCTGTCCTCCATAGTACACACCTGCGCAAAGTAATCTTGCCTTGCGCAGGCGTGTACTACGGAGGACAGAGAATGAACTTCAATCCAATATTGCAGCCAGCATGCAGCCAGCAGGTAAGGAAAGGGTGAATCAAACACCCGAAAGCTCCGCCCATATGACCCAAAACCAGTCCCGCCAAATTCAGGTGACAGAGTCCCTTTAAGGCAAGATTCTCCTTTCTCCTTATGACTGATGCTGTCCAGCTTCAGAATAGCAAGAATTTTTGACCAATTATATGCTCACAAGTTTCTCGGAAAAGTTTGGGGAAGTCGCTGTTCCAGCATGGCTCTGCCCCAGTGCACAAAAACTTCAAAAGGCCCATTTGGTTGAGTTTGGTGGGAAGAACTTGACTTGTCTAGAGCCTTGATCTCAACTCTATTGAAAACCTGGAGATGGACCACGAAAAATCCTCTTCTGGACGACTGGGCAAAAAGTCCCACCAATACTCCAAAATCTTGTAAATCATGTAAAAAGACATTTTAAAAGAGTGGAAGTTGTTTAACTGCAAAGAGGGGAATAGGTCCACATTAATTCCTATCGATTAAAGGGGTTGTCCATTCTAAAAATACAAGTCTGAAGTCACTCTAGGTGACTGCAGGCTTGTGAATCCTCACATGTACTTCTGGCCACAATCTGACTAAATGGGCACAGCCTTGCTCAATGCAAGTATATTAAGAGTGGTTGAAAACAGTCTAGTAGGATTGTGGCCAAGAATATGCATATCACATATTTGCGAACACATGATCCTCACAGGGGAGAATCCTCACAGCGTGCACTGTTCGCGATGTGAAGACTGACAAGTCTGCAGTCAGAGTTGTAGTTTTAAACTGGACAAAACCTTTGAGAATTAGGCCGGGATCACACATGCGCGAGATACGGCTGCAGGTGAAAACCCAGCTCTGGCGCCGACACTCCGGTGCGGAGCATGCCGCTCCATGTATTGCTGTGTGGCTGCACGCTCCGCTCCGGAGTGCCGGCGCCAGAGATGGGTTTTCACCTGCGAGATTCAGCTGTATTTCGCGTATGTGTGATCCTGGCCTTAGAGGTCATAACAGCTCCTGCAGGTTTAATATATATGGATCGCCCCCAGACACAGGGCCACGAGTTCTCGGTACCGGGCCTCTCTGGTTCGGTTCTGAGGCTGTCACGGTGGCTAGACCCGGTCCGCGACCCTGCTAAGGGGCGTCCAATAAAGGTGGTACAGTCTATCAGGGATTCGTGACGCCACCTGTGGTGTTCGGTCAGGGTGACCGACGCTGCTGTGGGGTCCGCTGGGGTGATGGAATGGCAGCTGGATGGTATACCTTCCCACAGGTGAAGTATGTCCCCAGGGCTTCCCAGTAAGGTAGATGGTGATGGTGTGAGGTGCAGGTAATAACGAGGACACAAAGTTGCAGTCTCTTTACCTCTTTACTGAAAACTTCAGGATCCTCAATCCAGAGCACGATTAACAGGGCTATATGAGACCGGCCGGTCCGATGGGCACATCCAGAGTTCCCTTTGCAGGTGGAAATCAGTTCCTACCACTAGCGCCTGTGTGTTGTAGCGCTACCCTGCTGAGCATTCGGAATAGTCCTCACAACTGCTGTTCTCGTTCGTTCGTTCTTTCTAATTCTCTCTCTCTTGTTCCAGATGTTACTAGTTTCTCGTCCCCCAGGTATATTATGGCTAGGACGCACCCGTATGACGGGAAGGCTCGGAGCTCTTCCGGGACCCTAGAGACGCCCCTCTCCACGCGTTGCCCCCTATGTCTTCGTAGGAAATATAAGGTAGACAGCCAACCTATAATTAACTGTCCTGCGGAGTTCGAAGTAAGGCATAGAGTCAGTTACTCTCGCGGTGTTCCGGCCACCGGCTAAGCGCCTCAGTAGGATGTTGCCTCGGTCTCATGGCACGACTTCTACTGGCTCTCCTTTGTGCTTGATCTCGTTTCTCAGTGTTCCACAATCTCCTTCCCTTCGTGTCGCTTTCTTAGGATACCGCCGCGGGGTGTGCAGGTGCGGTTCCGTAACGTTCTGCTCTGTTCGCTAGGCACCTGCCAGGTTCCCACGCCTGACAGGGACCCCCCTGTGTCTTCTCCCTGCAACACCCCCAGCCACGGGATGTTGCCTGAATCCAACCCAGTCAGCTTTCTGACTAACTTCCTATCCAACCCCTAGTTTTACCAGTGTGGGGAGTGGCCCAATAAATAAAGCCTTTTTCTCCCCCTAGTGGCCAGAGTGTAAAGTGTAATGTGTGCTGGTGATACCTGGTCAGTAGAATTCCTTCCGTGCCATCAGACGTACCATTACTCCCCTTAGTGGCAGTGTGTCATACTGCAACGACCAGATCTCTGGGGTGCTGCATATAGGAGTTACAACACTTATCTATATAATGTATATAGTATTTTAATGGATTATTAGACATATGAAATTATTGACTAGGAATCAACAGTAGCAATAAATTCACTTTGCCAATGGAAGTTTTAAATATGGTAGTTGATATAAGTGACTGAATAGAATTCCTAAACCATGAATTGTGACAGATTAGCTCAGAAGAGAAGTAGAACCATTCATTTTCAGATCACGCCCATCAACAGGGTGTGGCTGGCACCACAGGATAGTCTTGTGTATACACAAATATCTTGGCATCTTCCCTGGCGCTGAGAACAGCAGACATGTGCATGCTTATAACTATGGATGAGGTGAAGTGGTGACGGATGTGAGGTCAGAACCCCTTTACATCTGCTCACTTTATGGTTACTTTACTATTCTAGAATGGTCAAACGTTAGACAACTTTTTACACCTCCCTTGATAAATATGAAAACAATGTAGAAAAAGGGGCATTGCTAGAGGGAGCCACACAATTTAGTTGGGCCAAATTTATTACACGAATGCCATCCTGATAAATATGGCACCGTTTGGGCCTTTTTCACAATCACATAGAATATTGCATTTCACAACATATCAATAAAAGATAAGACGCCTATAGACAGGCTTCATTCTTAAGGCCCCTTCACATTAAGCGACGCTGCAGCGATACCGACAACGATCCGGATCGCTGCAGCGTCGCTGTTTGGTCGCTGGAGAGCTGTCACACAGACCGCTCTCCAGCGACCAACGATGCCGGTAACCAGGGTAAACATCGGGTAACTAAGCGCAGGGCCGCGCTTAGTAACCCGATGTTTACCCTGGTTACCATCCTAAAAGTAAAAAAACAAACAGTACATACTTACCTACCACTGTCTGTCCCCGGCGCTCTGCTTCTCTGCACTCCTCCTGTACTGTCTGTGTGAGCACAGCGGCCGGAAAGCAGAGCGGTGACGTCACCGCTCTGCTTTCCGGCTGACCGACGCTCACAGCCAGTGCAGGAGGAGAGCAGAGCACAGCGCCGGGGACAGACAGTGGTAGGTAAGTATGTATTTTTACTTTTAGGATGGTAACCAGGGTAAACATCGGGTTACTAAGCGCGGCCCTGCGCTTAGTTACCCGACGTTTACCCTGGTTACCAGTGAAGACATCGCTGGATCGGTGTCACACACGCCGATCCAGCGATGTCCACGGGAGATCCAGCGACGAAATAAAGTTCTGGACTTTGTTCAGCGACCAACGATCTCCCAGCAGGGGCCTGATCGTTGGTCGCTGTCACACATAACGATTTCATTAACGATATCGTTGCTACGTCACAAAATGCAACGATATCGTTAACAATATCGTTATGTGTGAAGGTACCTTTAACTCAGATACTACTGGACATTTGTTACATAGATAAAGGGTTATTCCCAAGATAGGAGTCAGTACCCATGGGACAGGGGATACCTTACTCATTTCTGGGACCCCCAGCAATCCTGAAAACAAAGGCCAGCCACGAATGGCGTTGAGTGATGGTGGTCTACAGGTTCCTGGGTTCCAAAGAGGTCAGACCCCCAGTTATCAGCAAGTTGTCCCGTATCCTATAGATTGGGGGTAATTTACCATTTTGGGAATAACCCTTTTATCCCAACAGTAGTATAGCATATCCCATAGGTATTACATATACTCTCACATAATTACTACACAAGATCAACTACATCACTTTTTGGTGCTTTGTCTTTAGGAAAATATGCTGAAAATGAGGCGATCTGACATGATTATCACTGCTGTCTGACCTCTGGTCAGCTCAAACAGAAGGACGCCAGAATACCCACCAATCACGCCTTTTCTTGGATATGGAGCCTCTAGAGCGCCATTAAATATAAAGCATGCGGTATAGAAAGTCTGAGCTTACCTATACAGGGAAAAAGTATCCCTGCTGGACAACCTTTGTGGGATCCCTGGCGCCCATACAGAGCTTGGGGCACAAGCTGGGAGTTTCTACCCCTGGTTAGGCATTGCTTCCTCTATAGCAGTGAGTTACTTAAGAATCTGTATTCCACTGCTGCCAATAATTGTGGGGATGAGCTGGAGACAGATGTTACGGCCCCCTGGAACAGCATGTCAGGTAATTCCTCTGGGAGCACAATGCTGCTCAGGTGCCATGTATTAGGAACTGCTGCTCAGGCCTCCCAATGGAGACCCTCGCTGCTGCACTTCCCTATCCAGGTTTCCCGGTGGAGACCCTCGCTGCTGCACTTCCCTATCCAGGTTTCCCGGTGGAGACCCTCGCTGTCGCACTTCCCTATCCAGGTTTCCCGGTGGAGACCCTCGCTGTCGCACTTCCCTATCCAGGTTTCCCGGTGGAGACCCTCGCTGTCGCACTTCCCTATCCAGGTTTCCCGGTGGAGACCCTCGCTGTCGCACTTCTCTATCCAGGTTTCCTGGTGGAGACCCTCGCTGCCGCACTTTCCCATTTAGGTTTCCCGGTGGAGACCGTCGCTGCCGCACTTTCCCATTCAGGTTTCCAGGTGGAGACCGTCGCTGCCGCACTTTCCCATTTAGGTTTCCCGGTGGAGACCGTCGCTGCCGCACTTTCCCATTCAGGTTTCCAGGTGGAGACCCTCGCTGCCGCACTTTCCCATTCAGGTTTCCCGGTGGAGACCCTCGCTGCCGCACTTTCCCATTCAGGTTTCAGGTGGAGACCCTCGCTGCTGCACTTTCCCATTCAGGTTTCCAGGTGGAGACCCTCGCTGCCGCACTTCCCTATCCAGGTTTCCAGGTGGAGACCCTCACTGCCGCACTCTCCTATCCAGGTTTCAGGTGGAGACCCTCGCTGCTGCACTTTCCCATTCAGATTTCCAGGTGGAGACCCTCGCTGCCGCACTTCCCTATCCAGGTTTCCAGGTGGAGACCCTCACTGCTGCACTCTCCTATCCAGGTTTCAGGTGGAGACCCTCGCTGCTGCACTTTCCCATTCAGATTTCCAGGTGGAGACCCTCGCTGCCGCACTCTCCTATCCAGGTTTCCCGGTGGAGAACCTCGCTGCCGCACTTCCCTATCCAGGTTTCCAGGTGGAGACCCTCGCTGCCGCACTCTCCTATCCAGGTTTCCCGGTGGAGACCCTCGCTGCCGCACTTCCCTATCCAGGTTTCCAGGTGGAGACCCTCGCTGCCGCACTCTCCTATCCAGGTTTCCCGGTGGAGACCCTCGCTGCCGCACTTCCCTATCCAGGTTTCCCGGTGGAGACCTTCGCTGCCGCACTTCCCTATCCAGGTTTCCAGGTGGAGACCCTCGCTGCCGCACTTTCCTATCCAGGTTTCCCGATGGAGACCCTCACTGTCGCACTTTCCTATGCTTTTGCAGACTCTCAGCCCCACACTCACTACACACCGATACTTAGGAAAGTGAAGCAGAAGGAGTAGCATCAATAGCAAGCCCACCCTCGGATGGCAGTGTACTGATATCAGAGGATGGAAACCTGTAGGTCTGTATTTCGTCAGGGGCGACTGTTGCACTGGCACTTTCCTAACAATACACCATCACATGCATCTCCATATTGCCAGCACTGTGTGGTCACACTCTGCACAGCCCCACATGCTGCCCGATGTCTCTGTATGGGGGGCGTCCACAGCAGAAGATCACTCACCTCCACCACAGCAGAAGATCACTCACCTCCACACACTGCAGAACATCACTCACCTCCACCACTGCCGATCACCGGATCACAAAGAGGCAGAGGAGCAGCGAGTGAAGCAAAGGAAAGTGAGGGGCGGGGGCGGCAAAGGGGCGGGGTCCTCTTAACCAATCGAGTAACCTGGCAGCCTAAGGAGTTTCATAGCTGTACTGAAGATATTGGCTGTATTAATTACTGTGAGAATGAAGGGAATCGTTACAGAAGTACAGAGCAGCATCATTACTGAAGTACTAATATCATTACAGTGAGTACAGAGCAGCATCATTACTGGAATACTAATATCATTACAGTGAGTACAGAGCAGTATCATTACTGGAGTACTAATATCATTACAGTGAGTACAGAGCAGTATCATTACTGGAATACTAATATCATTACAGTGAGTACAGAGCAGCATCATTACTGGAGTACTAATATCATTACAGTGAGTACAGAGCAGCATCATTACTGAAGTACTAATATCATTACAGTGAGTACAGAGCAGCATCATTACTGGAGTACTAATATCGTTACAGTGAGTACAGAGCAGCATCATTACTGGAGTACTAATATCGTTACAGTGAGTACAGAGCAGCATCATTACTGGAATACTAATATCATTACAGTGAGTACAGAGCAGCATCATTACTGGAATACTAATATCGTTACAGAAGTACAGAGCAGCATCATTACTGGAGTACTAATATCATTACAGTGAGTACAGAGCAGCATCATTACTGGAATACTAATATCATTACAGTGAGTACAGAGCAGTATCATTACTGGAATACTAATATCATTACAGTGAGTACAGAGCAGTATCATTACTGGAATACTAATATCATTACAGTGAGTACAGAGCAGTATCATTACTGGAGTACTAATATCATTACAGTGAGTACAGAGCAGCATCATTACTGGAGTACTAATATCATTACAGTGAGTACAGAGCAGCATCATTACTGGAATACTAATATCATTACAGTGAGTACAGAGCAGCATCATTACTGGAATACTAATATCATTACAGTGAGTACAGAGCAGCATCATTACTGGAGTACTAATATCATTACAGTGAGTACAGAGCAGTATCATTACTGGAGTACTAATATCATTACAGTGAGTACAGAGCAGCATCATTACTGGAATACTAATATCATTACAGTGAGTACAGAGCAGCATCATTACTGGAATACTAATATCATTACAGTGAGTACAGAGCAGTATCATTACTGGAGTACTAATATCGTTACAGAAGTACAGAGCAGCATCATTACTGGAGTACTAATATCATTATAGTGAGTACAGAGCAGTATCATTACTGGAATACTAATATCATTACAGTGAGTACAGAGCAGCATCATTACTGGAATACTAATATCATTACAGTGAGTACAGAGCAGCATCATTACTGGAATACTAATATCATTACAGTGAGTACAGAGCAGTATCATTACTGGAGTACTAATATCGTTACAGAAGTACAGAGCAGCATCATTACTGGAGTACTAATATCATTACAGTGAGTACAGAGCAGTATCATTACTGGAGTACAAATATCATTACAGTGAGTACAGAGCAGTATCATTACTGGAGTACTAATATCATTACAGTGAGTACAGAGCAGTATCATTACTGGAATACTAATATCATTACAGTGAGTACAGAGCAGTATCATTACTGGAGTACTAATATCATTACAGTGAGTACAGAGCAGCATCATTACTGGAGTACTAATATCATTACAGTGAGTACAGAGCAGCATCATTACTGGAATACTAATATCATTACAGTGAGTACAGAGCAGCATCATTACTGGAATACTAATATCGTTACAGAAGTACAGAGCAGCATCATTACTGGAGTACTAATATCATTATAGTGAGTACAGAGCAGTATCATTACTGGAGTACTAATATCATTACAGTGAGTACAGAGCAGCATCATTACTGGAGTACTAATATCATTACAGTGAGTACAGAGCAGCATCATTACTGGAGTACTAATATCATTACAGTGAGTACAGAGCAGTATCATTACTGGAGTACTAATATCATTACAGTGAGTACAGAGCAGCATCATTACTGGAGTACTAATATCATTACAGTGAGTACAGAGCAGCATCATTACTGGAATACTAATATCATTACAGTGAGTACAGAGCAGCATCATTACTGGAATACTAATATCATTACAGTGAGTACAGAGCAGCATCATTACTGGAGTACTAATATCATTACAGTGAGTACAGAGCAGCATCATTACTGGAGTACTAATATCATTACAGTGAGTACAGAGCAGCATCATTACTGGAGTACTAATATCATTACAGTGAGTACAGAGCAGCATCATTACTGGAATACTAATATCGTTACAGAAGTACAGAGCAGCATCATTACTGGAGTACTAATATCATTACAGTGAGTACAGAGCAGCATCATTACTGGAGTACTAATATCATTACAGTGAGTACAGAGCAGTATCATTACTGGAGTACTAATATCATTACAGTGAGTACAGAGCAGCATCATTACTGGAATACTAATATCATTACAGTGAGTACAGAGCAGCATCATTACTGGAATACTAATATCATTACAGTGAGTACAGAGCAGTATCATTACTGGAATACTAATATCATTACAGTGAGTACAGAGCAGCATCATTACTGGAGTACTAATATCATTACAGTGAGTACAGAGCAGCATCATTACTGGAATACTAATATCATTACAGTGAGTACAGAGCAGCATCATTACTGGAATACTAATATCGTTACAGAAGTACAGAGCAGCATCATTACTGGAGTACTAATATCATTACAGTGAGTACAGAGCAGTATCATTACTGGAGTACAAATATCATTACAGTGAGTACAGAGCAGTATCATTACTGGAGTACTAATATCATTACAGTGAGTACAGAGCAGTATCATTACTGGAATACTAATATCATTACAGTGAGTACAGAGCAGTATCATTACTGGAGTACTAATATCATTACAGTGAGTACAGAGCAGCATCATTACTGGAGTACTAATATCATTACAGTGAGTACAGAGCAGCATCATTACTGGAATACTAATATCATTACAGTGAGTACAGAGCAGCATCATTACTGGAATACTAATATCGTTACAGAAGTACAGAGCAGCATCATTACTGGAGTACTAATATCATTATAGTGAGTACAGAGCAGTATCATTACTGGAGTACTAATATCATTACAGTGAGTACAGAGCAGCATCATTACTGGAGTACTAATATCATTACAGTGAGTACAGAGCAGCATCATTACTGGAGTACTAATATCATTACAGTGAGTACAGAGCAGTATCATTACTGGAGTACTAATATCATTACAGTGAGTACAGAGCAGCATCATTACTGGAGTACTAATATCATTACAGTGAGTACAGAGCAGCATCATTACTGGAATACTAATATCATTACAGTGAGTACAGAGCAGCATCATTACTGGAATACTAATATCATTACAGTGAGTACAGAGCAGCATCATTACTGGAGTACTAATATCATTACAGTGAGTACAGAGCAGCATCATTACTGGAGTACTAATATCATTACAGTGAGTACAGAGCAGCATCATTACTGGAGTACTAATATCATTACAGTGAGTACAGAGCAGTAACATTACTGGAGTACTAATATCGTTACAGTGAGTACAGAGCAGCATCATTACTGAAGTACTAATATCATTACAGTGAGTACAGAGCAGCATCATTACTGGAATACTAATATCATTACAGTGAGTACAGAGCAGCATCATTACTGGAATACTAATATCATTACAGTGAGTACAGAGCAGCATCATTACTGGAGTACTAATATCATTACAGTGAGTACAGAGCAGCATCATTACTGGAGTACTAATATCATTACAGTGAGTACAGAGCAGCATCATTACTGGAATACTAATATCGTTACAGAAGTACAGAGCAGCATCATTACTGGAGTACTAATATCATTACAGTGAGTACAGAGCAGCATCATTACTGGAGTACTAATATCATTACAGTGAGTACAGAGCAGTATCATTACTGGAGTACTAATATCATTACAGTGAGTACAGAGCAGCATCATTACTGGAATACTAATATCATTACAGTGAGTACAGAGCAGCATCATTACTGGAATACTAATATCATTACAGTGAGTACAGAGCAGTATCATTACTGGAATACTAATATCATTACAGTGAGTACAGAGCAGCATCATTACTGGAGTACTAATATCATTACAGTGAGTACAGAGCAGCATCATTACTGGAATACTAATATCATTACAGTGAGTACAGAGCAGCATCATTACTGGAATACTAATATCGTTACAGAAGTACAGAGCAGCATCATTACTGGAGTACTAATATCATTACAGTGAGTACAGAGCAGTATCATTACTGGAGTACAAATATCATTACAGTGAGTACAGAGCAGTATCATTACTGGAGTACTAATATCATTACAGTGAGTACAGAGCAGTATCATTACTGGAATACTAATATCATTACAGTGAGTACAGAGCAGTATCATTACTGGAGTACTAATATCATTACAGTGAGTACAGAGCAGCATCATTACTGGAGTACTAATATCATTACAGTGAGTACAGAGCAGCATCATTACTGGAATACTAATATCATTACCGTGAGTACAGAGCAGCATCATTACTGGAATACTAATATCGTTACAGAAGTACAGAGCAGCATCATTACTGGAGTACTAATATCATTATAGTGAGTACAGAGCAGTATCATTACTGGAGTACTAATATCATTACAGTGAGTACAGAGCAGCATCATTACTGGAGTACTAATATCATTACAGTGAGTACAGAGCAGCATCATTACTGGAGTACTAATATCATTACAGTGAGTACAGAGCAGTATCATTACTGGAGTACTAATATCATTACAGTGAGTACAGAGCAGCATCATTACTGGAGTACTAATATCATTACAGTGAGTACAGAGCAGCATCATTACTGGAATACTAATATCATTACAGTGAGTACAGAGCAGCATCATTACTGGAATACTAATATCATTACAGTGAGTACAGAGCAGCATCATTACTGGAGTACTAATATCATTACAGTGAGTACAGAGCAGCATCATTACTGGAATACTAATATCATTACAGTGAGTACAGAGCAGCATCATTACTGGAATACTAATATCATTACAGTGAGTACAGAGCAGCATCATTACTGGAGTACTAATATCATTACAGTGAGTACAGAGCAGCATCATTACTGGAGTACTAATATCATTACAGTGAGTACAGAGCAGCATCATTACTGGAGTACTAATATCATTACAGTGAGTACAGAGCAGCATCATTACTGGAATACTAATATCGTTACAGAAGTACAGAGCAGCATCATTACTGGAGTACTAATATCATTACAGTGAGTACAGAGCAGCATCATTACTGGAGTACTAATATCATTACAGTGAGTACAGAGCAGTATCATTACTGGAGTACTAATATCATTACAGTGAGTACAGAGCAGCATCATTACTGGAATACTAATATCATTACAGTGAGTACAGAGCAGCATCATTACTGGAATACTAATATCATTACAGTGAGTACAGAGCAGTATCATTACTGGAATACTAATATCATTACAGTGAGTACAGAGCAGCATCATTACTGGAGTACTAATATCATTACAGTGAGTACAGAGCAGCATCATTACTGGAATACTAATATCATTACAGTGAGTACAGAGCAGCATCATTACTGGAATACTAATATCGTTACAGAAGTACAGAGCAGCATCATTACTGGAGTACTAACATCATTACAGTGAGTACAGAGCAGTATCATTACTGGAGTACAAATATCATTACAGTGAGTACAGAGCAGTATCATTACTGGAGTACTAATATCATTACAGTGAGTACAGAGCAGTATCATTACTGGAATACTAATATCATTACAGTGAGTACAGAGCAGTATCATTACTGGAGTACTAATATCATTACAGTGAGTACAGAGCAGCATCATTACTGGAGTACTAATATCATTACAGTGAGTACAGAGCAGCATCATTACTGGAATACTAATATCATTACAGTGAGTACAGAGCAGCATCATTACTGGAATACTAATATCGTTACAGAAGTACAGAGCAGCATCATTACTGGAGTACTAATATCATTATAGTGAGTACAGAGCAGTATCATTACTGGAGTACTAATATCATTACAGTGAGTACAGAGCAGCATCATTACTGGAGTACTAATATCATTACAGTGAGTACAGAGCAGCATCATTACTGGAGTACTAATATCATTACAGTGAGTACAGAGCAGTATCATTACTGGAGTACTAATATCATTACAGTGAGTACAGAGCAGCATCATTACTGGAATACTAATATCATTACAGTGAGTACAGAGCAGCATCATTACTGGAATACTAATATCATTACAGTGAGTACAGAGCAGTATCATTACTGGAGTACTAATATCATTACAGTGAGTACAGAGCAGCATCATTACTGGAGTACTAATATCATTACAGTGAGTACAGAGCAGCATCATTACTGGAATACTAATATCATTACAGTGAGTACAGAGCAGCATCATTACTGGAATACTAATATCGTTACAGAAGTACAGAGCAGTAACATTACTGGAGTACTAATATCATTACAGTGAGTACAGAGCAGTATCGTTACTGGAGTACTAATATCATTACAGTGAGTACAGAGCAGCATCATTACTGGAGTACTAATATCATTACAGTGAGTACAGAGCAGCATCATTACTGGAGTACTAATATCATTACAGTGAGTACAGAGCAGCATCATTACTGGAGTACTAATATCATTACAGTGAGTACAGAGCAGCATCATTACTGGAATACTAATATCGTTACAGAAGTACAGAGCAGCATCATTACTGGAGTACTAATATCATTACAGTGAGTACAGAGCAGTATCATTACTGGAGTACTAATATCATTACAGTGAGTACAGAGCAGCATCATTACTGGAGTACTAATATCATTACAGTGAGTACAGAGCAGTATCATTACTGGAGTACTAATATCATTACAGTGAGTACAGAGCAGCATCATTACTGGAATACTAATATCATTACAGTGAGTACAGAGCAGCATCATTACTGGAATACTAATATCATTACAGTGAGTACAGAGCAGTGTCATTACTGGAATACTAATATCATTACAGTGAGTACAGAGCAGCATCATTACTGGAGTACTAATATCATTACAGTGAGTACAGAGCAGCATCATTACTGGAATACTAATATCATTACAGTGAGTACAGAGCAGCATCATTACTGGAATACTAATATCGTTACAGAAGTACAGAGCAGCATCATTACTGGAGTACTAATATCATTACAGTGAGTACAGAGCAGTATCATTACTGGAGTACAAATATCATTACAGTGAGTACAGAGCAGTATCATTACTGGAGTACTAATATCATTACAGTGAGTACAGAGCAGTATCATTACTGGAATACTAATATCATTACAGTGAGTACAGAGCAGTATCATTACTGGAGTACTAATATCATTACAGTGAGTACAGAGCAGCATCATTACTGGAGTACTAATATCATTACAGTGAGTACAGAGCAGCATCATTACTGGAATACTAATATCATTACAGTGAGTACAGAGCAGCATCATTACTGGAATACTAATATCGTTACAGAAGTACAGAGCAGCATCATTACTGGAGTACTAATATCATTATAGTGAGTACAGAGCAGTATCATTACTGGAGTACTAATATCATTACAGTGAGTACAGAGCAGCATCATTACTGGAGTACTAATATCATTACAGTGAGTACAGAGCAGCATCATTACTGGAGTACTAATATCATTACAGTGAGTACAGAGCAGTATCATTACTGGAGTACTAATATCATTACAGTGAGTACAGAGCAGCATCATTACTGGAATACTAATATCATTACAGTGAGTACAGAGCAGCATCATTACTGGAATACTAATATCATTACAGTGAGTACAGAGCAGTATCATTACTGGAGTACTAATATCATTACAGTGAGTACAGAGCAGCATCATTACTGGAGTACTAATATCATTACAGTGAGTACAGAGCAGCATCATTACTGGAATACTAATATCATTACAGTGAGTACAGAGCAGCATCATTACTGGAATACTAATATCGTTACAGAAGTACAGAGCAGCATCATTACTGGAGTACTAATATCATTATAGTGAGTACAGAGCAGTATCATTACTGGAGTACTAATATCATTACAGTGAGTACAGAGCAGCATCATTACTGGAGTACTAATATCATTACAGTGAGTACAGAGCAGCATCATTACTGGAGTACTAATATCATTACAGTGAGTACAGAGCAGTATCATTACTGGAGTATTAATATCATTACAGTGAGTACAGAGCAGCATCATTACTGGAGTATTAATATCATTACAGTGAGTACAGAGCAGCATCATTACTGGAGTACTAATATCATTACAGTGAGGACAGAGCAGCATCATTACTGGAGTACTAATATCATTACAGTGAGTACAGAGCAGTGTCGTTACTGGAGTACTAATATCATTACAGTGAGTACAGAGCAGTATCATTACTGGAGTACTAATATCAGTACAGTGAGTACAGAGCAGCATCGTTACTGGAGTACTAATATCAGTACAGTGAATACAGAGCAGCATCGTTACTGGAGTACCAATATCATTACAGGGAGTACAGAGCAGTATCGTTACTGGAGTACTAATATCATTACAGTGAGTACAGAGCAGTATCATTACTGGAGTACTAATATCATTACAGTGAGTACAGAGCAGCATCGTTACTGGAGTACTAATATCATTACAGTGAGTACAGAGCAGCATCGTTACTGGAGTACTAATATCATTACAGTGAGGACAGAGCAGCATCGTTACTGGAGTACTAATATCATTACAGTGAGTACAGAGCAGTATCGTTACTGGAGTACTAATATCATTACAGTGAGTACAGCGCAGCATCGTTACTGGAGTACTAATATCATTACAGTGAGGACAGAGCAGCATCGTTACTGGAGTACTAATATCATTACAGTGAGTACAGAGCAGCATCGTTACTGGAGTACTAATATCATTACAGTGAGTACAGAGCAGTATCGTTACTGGAGTACTAATATCATTACAGTGAGTACAGCGCAGCATCGTTACTGGAGTACTAATATCATTACAGTGAGTACAGAGCAGTATCGTTACTGGAGTACTAATATCATTACAGTGAGTACAGAGCAGTATCGTTACTGGAGTACTAATATCATTACAGTGAGTACAGAGCAGTATCATTACTGGAGTACTAATATCATTACAGTGAGTACAGAGCAGCATCATTACTGGAGTACAAATATCATTACAGTGAGTACAGAGCAGCATCATTACTGGAGTACTAATATCATTACAGTGAGTACAGAGCAGTAACATTACTGGAGTACTAATATCATTACAGTGAGTACAGAGCAGTATCATTACTGGAGTACTAATATCATTACAGTGAGCACAGAGCAGTATCATTACTGGAGTACTAATATCATTACAGTGAGCACAGAGCAGCATCATTACTGGAGTACTAATATCATTACAGTGAGTACAGAGCAGTATCATTACTGGAGTACTAATATCATTACAGTGAGTACAGAGCAGCATCATTACTGGAGTACTAATATCATTACAGTGAGTACAGAGCAGTATCATTACTGGAGTACTAATATCATTACAGTGAGTACAGAGCAGCATCATTACTGGAGTACAAATATCATTACAGTGAGTACAGAGCAGTAACATTACTGGAGTACTAATATCATTACAGTGAGTACAGAGCAGTAACATTACTGGAGTACTAATATCATTACAGTGAGTACAGAGCAGTATCATTACTGGAGTACTAATATCATTACAGTGAGTACAGAGCAGCATCATTACTGGAGTACTAATATCATTACAGTGAGTACAGAGCAGTAACATTACTGGAGTACTAATATCATTACAGTGAGTACAGAGCAGTATCATTACGGGAGTACTAATATCATTACAGTGAGTACAGAGCAGTATCATTACGGGAGTACTAATATCATTACAGTGAGTACAGAGCAGTAACATTACTGGAGTACTAATATCATTACAGTGAGTACAGAGCAGCATCGTTACTGGAGTACTAATATCATTACAGTGAGTACAGAGCAGCATCATTACTGGAGTACAAATATTATTACAGTGAGTACAGAGCAGTATCATTACTGGAGTACTAATATCATTACAGTGAGTACAGAGCAGTATCATTACGGGAGTACTAATATCATTACAGTGAGAACAGAGCAGTAACATAACTGGAGTACTAATATCATTACAGTGAGTACAGAGCAGTATCATTACTGGAGTACAAATATCATTACAGTGAGTACAGAGCAGCATCATTACTGGAGTACTAATGTCATTACAGTGAGTACAGTGCAGTAACATTACTGGAGTACTAATATCATTACAGTGAGTACAGAGCAGTATAATTACTGGAGTACTAATATCATTACAGTGAGTACATAGCAGCATCATTACTGGAGTACTAATATCATTACAGTGAGTACAGAGCAGTATCATTACTGGAGTACTAATATCATTACAGTGAGTACAGAGCAGCATCATTACTGGAGTACAAATATCATTACAGTGAGTACAGAGCAGCATCATTACTGGAGTACTAATATCATTACAGTGAGTACAGAGCAGCATCATTACTGGAGTACTAATATCATTACAGTGAGTACAGAGCAGCATCGTTACTGGAGTACTAATATCATTACAGTGAGTACAGAGCAGCATCGTTACTGGAGTACTAATATCATTACAGTGAGTACAGAGCAGTATCACTGCTGATTACCAGTCAAAAGGAATCCTTCATCGCTTTCAAGTGTGGCATCACTCTCCTCATGAGGAAAGCAATGCCACTGTGACATCCAGGACCCTGGGGCATCACACATCTTCTCTGCCATCACAATGTCACCAGCACGGTAACATCCACCCTGTATAAGTCACTGTGTTTATGACAATGTTGATAGCACTGCATTATACTACCAGGGCATATATGTTTTGCCTCACTATTGTTTTATGGCTTTTCTGTATCATCACATTGACCTCTTTGTGTTTTTTTTTACCCCCCTCTTCCTTTTTGATGTGGCAGGTTTTTGTCTCCTAACAATCTATCAATTTACTTTGCTACCTGGCTCTAGTTAATAATTCCTGACACTATTTTTTCAGGCATCGGATATATATGTACTACATTTGGATATGGACTATAATTGTAACCAGTACATGATATATGCCTAACTATATTATACTACCTATTTTGTCCCCCTTGATAGTATCTATATACATAATTGTCTAAGGGGTACTTCCGTCTGTCTGTCTGTCCTTCTGTCATGGATATTCATTGGTCGTGGCCTCTGTCTATCATGGAAATCCAAGTCGCTGATTGGTCGCCGCAAAACAGCCACGACCAATCAGCGACGGGCACAGTCCGGAAGAAAATGGCCGCTCCATAAATAAATTTATTTGCAATCTAACCATAAAAAAACATTTTTGGAAAGAGGATTGTAATCAAGAGAATAAAGAAGAAAAATCAACTCTAAATGAATATGAAAATATGGATTATAATGATCAATTGGCGCTTATTTGTTTGCAGGAACTGTCTGGTCAAGAAGAAAAGGATATTATTAATCAAGCAGAACAGTTTACAACTAAAAACCCATATTTTTATCCCATACAAAGTAGAACGAACAGTGTGGATAAATTTCAAGAAATCATTGAAAATGACTTAAAAGATCTGAAAGAAAAACAAAGAGGCAGAAATAAAAATAAAAATAATTTATCTAAGAAACTGAGAGATGCCTTACAAACTCTAAAAAGGAATGACGAAATAATAATTAAAAAAAACGACAAAGGAGGATCCATTGTTGTGCTTAATGCTGAGGATTATAGACAGAAGATGTGTGAATTATCGTCAGACACAGAGACGTATGAAAAAATAACGAGGAGTTCTATTAAGTCTTTTGATAATGACATTGATGTAATCACTCAAGAAGGTCTAAACTTGGGGGTTATAAGGAGAAAACAAGCTGATTACCTAAAAACACCATACCCAAAATTGCCCATTATGTATGGGCTTCCGAAAGTGCATAAAGGTAGCGGCATCCCTCCCATGAGACCGATAGTTTCTGGTATGGGATCCATGAACGAGCACTTATGTAAGTGGGTGGATACATTGTTACAGCAATTGGTACGGAGGCTCCCAGGATATATCAAAGACTCAAGGGAAATTTTAAAAACCTTTTTCAAAAAAATATGGCAAGGTCATTATACATGGCTTTGCTGTGATGTCATCTCCTTATATACGGTACTTGTATTCCACACGAACTGGCCATGAAGGCATTGGAATTTCACGTGGAAAAATATAGTAATTATTCGGAAAAGTTAAAAAAAAATTTGTATCAAGTGGTTTTCTTTTTGTTGACCCATAATGTTTTCTCTGTTGATGGTGACATATTCTTGCAAAAAACGGGCGTCCCTATGGGAGCGAAATACTCTCCATCTTTAGCCAATCTTACCATGGCTTTTTGGGAAAGCAAATTTATTTACTCTGAAAATAATCCTCATTCGGGTGATATTGTTTGGTATGGCAGATACATCGATGACCTGCTCATTATATGGGGGGGAGATGTATCTGCCATACCGAACTTTGTTGGGTACATGAATGATAATGGATTTAACCTGCAATTCACACATAGGTGCGATAGTGAACAGATTTCCTTCTTGGATTTGGAATTGGTGGGGAAGCAGGGACAAGCCATTGTTAGTAAAACGCACAAGAAACCTATCAGTGGGAACACGGTCCTACATGCTACCAGCAGCCACCATAAACATACAATTAAATCAATACCTGTAGGGGAATACATGAGATTAAAAAGAAACTGCAGTAGAATAGAGGACAGAAACAGAGAATTAGAGAATAAATTAATAGCAAGAAAATACTCTAAATGGACTCTGAAAAGGGCAGAAAAAATAGTCAGTGAAAAAGAAAGAGAAGCAATGTTAGCACCAAAAAAAACATAATTTAAGAGATAGACATAATAAGAAACCATTTATTTGCCTACAGTATAGCCCGCAGTTTAATGAAATAAAACAAATAATTAATAAACGTTTACCGATCTTATATGAAGACACCACGTTGTTGAATATATTAGAGGAAGGTATAAATGTTGTTTCAAGGGGGGCTCCTACTGTGGGGAATTTAGTCTCCCCAGGTTTGTTTTGTTCTGACACTAAATCTACTACATGGCTGGAGACAAAGGGTTTCTATAGGTGCGCCACAACATCGTGCAGCACGTGTGAACATGCGCGTACAGGTAAAACCTTTTCTGATAACTCAAATGACACAGTTTATGATATAAGACAATTTATAAATTGCCACACTACTAATGTTGTATATAAAATAGATTGTGATTTGTGCAATTTGACTTACATAGGCTGCACCACTAGAAAATTGAAAACGCGCATATCTGAACATATAAGAGACACCTTGAAAGGTAGTAATAGTAATAGTAATAGAAATATTTCAACGGTAGCCAAATATTTTATTACATTTCATGCAGGAAATTTGTCCGCAATGACGTCTTATGACTAAAGAAACCTATTGGATTTACAATTTGCATACGAGACATCCAAAAGGCCTGAATGGGAAAAATGAGCTGTTGTATCACTATTTGTAAAAAAAATTTTTATTGCTATGTTTTTGTACTGTGTTGTTTATATATATATATATATATATATATATATATATATATATATATATATATATATATATAGTGCAGTATAAATGTTTGACAAATGTCCAATGAAATCAAATGGGGGCGTTTTTTTTTTTTTTTTTGTTCATCACCATGTGGACTAATTAACTATGTAAGAACAGAAGTAATGCCATATATAAAGACTCACAGATGTGGGTGAGTTCAAGCTGTAAAAAAGATCATTTTAGATCGAAACGCGTTGCTTGTTTTTCTGTATCCACTGTAACTACATCCACTTTGCACAAGGACTTTGCAATTTTAATGGAAAAATAAAGAATTGGAAATTTTAAAACGAGCTGGAACTACTAACTTTTTTCACATATTGGATTGAAGACACGTTGGGTCAGGACGGGTTCCGTGCACCTGTGAAGCGAATCCGTGAGCTGGCTGAGGCTTCGCCTCATATCTATTTATTTACTTTATATTGTACATCTGTACAACCTGGATGGAGTGAAGGCAGGTACCCCCAACACGCGTTTCGCGTTAGCTTCTTCGGGGGGAATACATATTGCAGGCAATAAATAGAAATTGGTAGTCTTGAGATGTATTGCAGGCAGTGAACCCAGAAGCAGTTTTTTGTTCCTAAAAAACTACTAAAAATAATAAAAAGCAATAGCAAAAATGTGTTTTTCTCTTTTTTTTTCTCTTGAACACAAAACCTTCAACATTACAGGCAGCTAAAGCTACTGAGTCGCAGGCTCTGGTGATGTCACAGAGAATTTTGTACACTTAATCTGCATTGCAGACTCTGACTCCACAGGAAGATTACACATAAATATATCTGTACATACATAGCAGTGTATTTTTATGTCTCTGATTCTAGAGGGAGAATAAAAGATATTTTTTCTCTTCCTATATAATCACTAAAAAAATAATGAAAAACAATTAAAATAATGCCAGAGTTAATTTGCTTTTTTTAACAAAAAAAAAAATCGCAAACCAGCAAATACTAGTGTCCCTATTTGGTATTATGTGTCCCTATAATCGTAACAACCTGCAGGACACAGCGATCAGATTATTTACGGGAACTGGTAAATGGTGCAAAAAAAATGCATGATTGATATATTTTCCTGTTAAAACCATTAAAAATGTTACGTTGTGGCCGTAATTTGCAACTTAATGATTTAGGCGCATTTCAGGGGTGGATATATAACATTAGTGCAAACCGTGCTGCCGAACAGCGGCCCAAGAAGTAAGGGAGCCCAATTACACAGGCAAAACACGTTGAATTGTGCATTATGAGGAGTTATTGCACTTGAAAGGGCCCATATACTGTTTTTGCACACGAGCACTTTTCTGCCTGTGGTCTGCCAGGGGCGCGTTTGATAACTGGCATGCACCGCTGCCAGAAATATAATAGAGTCAGTGACTGGAGTAAGTTACGTCACTAAAATGGAGTAACGTTTCATGAATTTGACACACGGGTGTTGCCACTCCCCATCGTTGTTACCCCCCACATAGGCATAGATGACCAGGCAAATATTGTAATATCTTTACACAACTCCTGAGTTACGCATAAATATTGTGATTAAATAAGGTGTTCTATAATGGAATTGGTGTAAACACCTTTATGAATTGGGCCCATTGCTTTTCGGGAACTCTCCGACACAGTGCTAGGTGCAGAGCACTGTATGAACCCCAGCCTAAGTTTTCAAAAGTAGGATTGTATGAAAAATATGGCTGACTATGCCGAGCTCTCTAACATAATCTGATCCTAAGCATAAGCCATTGATTAAGGGTCCCCTTTTATATCAGCCACTCACACCCTACATCTAGGTGTGCATTTTTAGAGCACTCTTGGTGCAGACCTTTAAATATAACTTTTCTTATTTATTTGAATTGATACTGTTGATAAAGCCATGACGTGATTTACTAAGGGAACACAAATTTGGTACAAGGGCGCGGTATCTCTCTTACAGTAGATGAAGTATGGCCACTGTATTTCATGTGGGTGCCTGAGCTCCGCTATCGCTCGGGTATTGTGGTTAGTTCAATAAAGGGAGTAGCTGATATAGCAACCATATAAAAAGAAAATGCCAATCACGTTTGTACAATGCACACATATTTAACAGCCGGTAAATAAGTAAATGTAAAGCTGTATTTGTATTTCCCTGGTGCGGTTCATCGCTGTCATTGTTGTTTTTACTGATTGTGACTTCTTTTATTTTTTAATGCTTTTGTTCATATAATTCAGATACCTTGCTGGCCTGCCCTGGGCGTCTGTCTCGAAGGACTCGCTCCTCTGTCTTGCTCACAGCAGAGTTTAGTATGTCATACTCTTTAAGACTTTATGGAAGGCCTCATTCAGACGTTAGTGATGTTTCACATAAGCAAAAAATAGTCTGAGTTTCATCAGTGTTTTGGATCCGATTTTCATCATTGTTTGGTCAATGTATTAGTTTGTGAATTCAGTATGTCACTAGTGATTTTCACAAATAGAAGGATAAATAAATAATTTGTGAAGCTTCTCCTATTCATCACAATGATATTCTTGTGCCGTCTGTGATTTTCATGCACACATAGCCCTGATTCATCAATACCGGCGATTTTCTCTCTGGTCTTGATGAGAGGGTATTGTGGAGCCAGACACTCTTGATTCATGTGGTGGTGCATGCTTTTTCATGAATCATGAGTGTCTGATTAGTGGCTTGCGTCTCCGTGCCACACCAGAAATCTTACTCTAGTAAGGTACTAGAGTGAGATTTCTGGCTTAGGGAATGCTGGGTGTCGGACTGGGTGCCAAGGGCCCACCAGTAACATTGACTTTGGGAGGCCCACTTTTCACCTGCTTTTCCCTCATTCAGAAATGTACAGTCATGGCCAGAAGTTTTGAGAATGACACCAAAATTATATTTTCACATGATCTGCTGCCCTCTGGTTTTTATTAGTGTTTGTCTGATGTTTATATCACATACAGAAATATAATTGCAATCATATTATGAGTACCAATAGGTTATATTGACAGTTAGAATGAGTTAATGCAGCAAGTCAATATTTGCAGTGTTGACCCTTCTTCTTCAAGACCTCTGCAATTCTCCCTGGCATGCTTTCCATCAACTTCTGGACCAAATCCTGACTGATAGCAGTCCATTCTTGCATAATCAATGCTTGCATTTTGCCAGAATTTGTTGGTTTTTGTTTGTCCACCCGTCTCTTGATGATTGACCACAAGTTCTCAATGGGATTAAGATCTGGGGAGTTTCCAGGCCATGGACCCAAAATCTCTATGTTTTGTTCCATGAGCCATTTAGTTATCACCTTTGCTTTATGGCAAGGTGCTCCATCATGCTGGAAAAGGCATTGTTGAGCGCCAAACTGCTCTTGGACGGTTGGGAGAAGTTGCGCTTCGAGGACATTCTGGTACCATTCTTTATTCATGGCTGTGTTTTTAGGCAAGACTGTGAGTGAGCCGGTTCCCTTGGCTGAGAAGCAACCCCACACATGAATGGTTTCAGGATGCTTTACAGTTGGCATGAGACAAGACTGGTGGTAGCGCTCACCTCTTCTTCTCCGAATAAGCTGTTTTCCAGATGTCCCAAACAATTGAAAAGGGGATTCATCAGAGAAAATGACTTTGCCCCAGTCCTCAGCAGTCCACTCCCTGTACCTTTTGCAGAATATCTGTCGGTCCCTGATGTTTTTTCTGGAGAGAAGTGGCTTCTTTGCCCTCCTTGAAACCAGGCCTTGCTCAAAGAGTCTCCGCCTCACAGTGCGTGCAGAAGCACTCACACCAGCCTGCTGCCATTCCTGAGCAAGCTCAGCACTGCTGGTAGTCCAATCCCGCAGCTGAAACAGTTTTAAGATACGTCCTGGCGCTTGCTGGTCTTTCTTGGGCGCCCTGGAGCCTTTTTGACAACAATGGAAGCTCTCTCCTTGAAGTTCTTGATGATGCGATAGATTGTTGACTGAGGTGCAATCTTTGTAGCTGCGATACTCTTCCCTGTTAGGCCATTTTTGTGCAGTGCAATGATGGCTGCATGTGTTTCTTTAGAGATAACCATGGTTAACTGAAGAGAAACAATGATACCAAGCACCAGCCTCCTTTTAAAGTGTCCAGTGATGTCATTTTTACTTAATCATGACTGATTGATCGCCAGGCCCTGTCCTCATCAACACTCACACCTGTGTTAATGGATCAATCACTAAAATTATGTTAGCTGCTCCTTTTAAGGCAGGACTGCAATGATTTTGAAATGTGTTTTGGGGGTTAAAGGGACACTGTCACCTGGATTTGGAGGGAACAATCTTCAGCCATGGAGGCGGTGTTTTGGGGTTTTTGATTCACCCTTTCCTTACCCGCTGGCTGCATGCTGGCTGCAATATTGGATTGAAGTTCATTCTCTGTCCTCCATAGTACACGCTTGTGCAAGGCAAGATTTCCTTGTGCAGGCATGTACTATGGAGGACAGAGAATGAACTTCAATCCAATATTGCAGCCAGCATGCAGCCAGCGGGTAAGGAAAGGGTGAATCAAAAACCCCAAAACCCCACCTCCATGGCTGAAGATTGTTCCCTCCAAATCCAGGTGACAGTGTCCCTTTAAAGTTAATTTTCTGGGCAAATATTGAGTTTGCAAGTACAGTAATTGCTGTTAAGCTGATCACTCTGACATTCAGGAGTATATGCAAATTGCCATTAGAAAAAATGAAGCAGTAGACTTTGGAAAAATTAATATTTGTCTCATTCTCAAAACTTTTGGCCATGACTGTACTTATCTACTATATAATTGTCTAAGGGTCACTTCCATCTGTCTGCCTGTCTTTCTGTCTGTCACGGATATTCATTGGTCGCAGCCTCTGTCTGTCATGGAAATCCAAGTCGCTGATTGGTCGTGGCAAAACAGCCATGACCAATCAGCGACAGGCACAGTCCGGTGGAAAAATGGCCGCTCCATCCTCCCCGCAGTCAGTGCCCGCTCCATACTCCCCTCCAGTCAGCGCTCACACAGGTTTAATTGCAGCGTTGACTGCGGTGTAACGCACTTGGTTAACGCTGCTATTAACCCTGTGTGACCAACTTTTTACTATTCATGCTGCCTATGCCGCATCAATAGTAAAAAGATCTAATGTTAAAAATAATAAAAAAAAAATAAAAAATAGTTATATACTCACTGTCTGTCGGATCAGGAACCGGCCTTTCCCGCTCCTCGCGACGCCCTAGTGACCGCTCCATGCATTGCGGTCTCGCGAGATGATGACGTGCGGTCTCGCGAGACCGCTACATCATCATCTCGCAAGACCGCAATGCACTCTTCAGACCAGAGCGCGCGAGGAGCGTCGGTAACCTCTTTGATCCGGGGGCCAACGGAGGGTGAGTATATAACTATTTTTCATTTTAATTCTTTTTTTAACAGGGATATGGTGCCCACATTGCTATATACTGCGTGGGCTGTGCAATATATTACGTGGGCTGTATTATATACTACTATGTGGCTGGGCTATATACTACGTGACTGGGCAATATACTACGTGACTGGGCAATATACTACGTGACTGGGCAATATACTACGTGACTGGGCAATATACTACGTGACTGGGCAATATACTACGTGGCTGGGCAATATACTACGCGGGCTGGGCAAGATACTGCGCGGGCTGTGCAATGTACTGCGCGGGCTATGCAATATATTGCGCGGTCTGTGCAATGTACTGCGTGGGCTGTGCAATATAGTACGCGGGCTGTGCAATGTACTGCGCGGGCTGTGCAATATACTGCGCGGGCTGTGCAGGCTGTGCAATGTACTGCGCGGGCTGTGCAATGTACTGCGCGGCCTGTGCAATGTACTGCGCGGGCTGTGCAATATAGTATGCGGGCTGTGCAATGTACTGCGTCGGCTGTGCAATATAGTACGTGGGCTGTGCAATGTACTGTGCAGGCTGTGTAATATAGTACGCGGGCTGTGCAATGTACTGCATGGGCTGTGCAATGTACTGCGTGGGCTGTGCTATACACTACGTGGCCTGTGTTATACACTACGTGGTCTGTGTTATACACTACGTGGCCTGTGTTATACACTACGTGGCCTGTGTTATATACTGCATGCGTGGTACTGCGCGGGCTGTGCAATATACTACGTGACTGGGCAATATACTATGTGACTGGGCAATATACTACGTGACTGGGCAGTATACTACGTGACTGGGCAATATACTACGTGGCTAGGCAATATACTACGTGACTGGGCAATATACTACGTGACTGGGCAATATACTACGTGGCTGGGCAATATACTACGCAGGCTGGGCAAGATACTGAGCGGGCTGTGCAATGTATTGCGCGGGCTGTGCTATGTATTGCGTGGGCTGTGCAATGTACTGCGCAGGCTGTGCAATGTACTGCACGGGCTGTGCAATATAGTACGCGGGCTGTGCAATGTACTGCGCGGGCTGTGCAATATAGTACGCGGGCTGTGCAATGTACTGCGTGGGCTGTGCAATGTACTGCGTGGGCTGTGCAATATAGTATGCGGGCTGTGCAATGTACTGCGTGGGCTGTGCAATATAGTACGCGGGCTGTGCAATGTAGTACGCGGGCTGTGCAATGTACTGCACGGGCTGTGCAATGTACTGCGCGGGCTGTGTAATGTACTGCGTGGGCTGTGCTATACACTACATGGCCTGTGTTATACACTACGTGGCCTGTGTTATACACTACGTGGCCTGTATTATATACTGCGTGCGTGGTACTGTGTGGGCTGTGCAATATACTACGTGACTAGCCAATATACTACGTGACTGGGGAGTATACTACGTGACTGGGCAGTATACTACGTGTCTGTGCTGTAAACTACGTGGCTCTGTGCTGTATACTACGTGGCTGGGCAATATACTACGTGGCTGGGCAATATACTACGTGACTGGCCAATATACTACGTGACTGGGCAATATACTACGTGGCTCAGTGCTGTATACTACGTGACTGGGCAATATACTACATGGCTGGGCAATATACTATGTGGCTGGGCAATATACTACATCACTGGGCAATATACTACGTGACTGGGCAATATACTACGTGACTGGGCAATATACTATGTGGCTGGGCAATATACTATGTGGGCTGTGAAATATACTACGTGGATATGCATATTCTAGAATACCCGATGCGTTACAATCGGGCCACCATCTAGTGCTTCTATTTAATAGTAAACTGAGTAGTTGGGTTCATGAGTGAGGATATACTGCTTTTTTCTGTACTGAGTAAATTAAGTGAATTATGCCAAGTACTGTCCATGCAGTTGGGTTAGGGGCCTATATCTGCTCAAGGGCCCACTGGGGGATTCCCCTGTTTCCCTATGGGCCAGTCCGAGCCTGGCTGCAGTATTACACCCCCATTCCTCCCCAGCTCTGCCCATTTTGTCAGAACTGATAGAAACTGATATAAAAATGACAAAGGTTGCAAAGTTTGCGCTTGGACATGTACACGTCTGTATTTTTCATACTGGTTCCCCCTTCAAAAAAGAAACGTCCAATATAGTCTGGTTAAATGAAACCAAAATTGAACTCATTGGATGACATAATACACACCATGTTTGGTGCACTGCATATCATCCCAAATACACCATACCAACAGTGAAGTTTGGAGGTGGGAACACCATGGTGTGGGGCTGATTTTCAGTATACGGCACTGGCAAACTTCATGTCAAAGGAGGATGAATGGACAAATGTACCCAGACATTCTTGATCAAACTCTGCAGCCCTTTACCAGAATGATACAGATGAAACAAGAGTGGACATTTGTTACCAACATCTGGTGATAATTTCATGTCAATAGCACCTTTAGAAATATATTTACTTAGGAAATTGGTGATGTGCAAAAAGAAATGCACACTGAAAGCGCCAAAAAATCATCAAAAACTCAGCATGTGAACTTAAAGGGAATCTGTCACCCCAAAAATCGTATATGAGCTAAGGCCACCGGCATCAGGGGCTTATCTGCAGCATTCTGTAATGCTGTAGATAAGCCCCCAATGTAACCTGAAAGGTAAGAAAAACAGGTTATATTATACTCATCCAGGGGCAGTCCCGTGCGGTCCGGTCCGATGGGCGTCGCGGTCTGGGTCCGGCGCCTCCCATCTTCATACGATCATGTCCTCTTCTTGTCTTCTTGCCGTGGCTCCTGCGCAAGCATACTTTGTCTGCCCTGTTGAGGGCAGAACAAAGTACTGCGGTGCGCAGGCACCGGGAAAGGTCAGAGAGGCCTATGTATTCGGTCAGGGTGACCGACGCTGCTTAAAGGGGTCCGCAGGGGTGATGTTATGTCAGATAAAATGGTAATGCTTCCCACAGGTGAAGCTGGGTCCCCAGGGCTCCCGGTGTATAGAGGAAGGTGGTGGGTAGTGTAGCAAGAAACGGAGGACACAAGTTTGCAGTCTCTTTACCTGGTGTACTGAAGAATTCAGGCAGCCACAGTCCGGGGCACCAGATCACAGGTACAGGCAGGGTCCGGCCGGCTTGGAAGCGAGTTCAGAGTCCCCTTTACCAGGTGGAGTTAGAAGCCTTCCTACTAGCATGATGGTGTATTCCCTTGCTGCCTGTGGCTTCAGTCAAGGTCCTCACTGTTCTATCTGTCCTCCATAAAGGTGGGACACCAACCCATATGACAGGTGGCTCAAGCCTTTTTACAGGGTCTTTATCATGACCCGGGCTCTATGCGCCACTGTGTCTTCGGGTATTAGGGTGGACAGGTGACATGTAGTCCAGTTGTCCTGCCAGTTTCTGCTGTGACTCTTGAAATCCGACACAACCCCGTTCTTCCGGCTACCGAAATCTGCGCTCTGCAAGGAGGTAGCTCAGGCGTAGCTATTCTCCCCAGTTCTTATTCTCCTGTGCTCTGCTCTCCTGCACGCTCACTACAATGTGTTCTTCTTTTGGCATTATCTCAATCCAGGAGCTGCAGCATCTCACATGGCTGCACGGCCCCACACTGTCCTCTCTGCATCAGACTGCTCCAATCTGCTGTCTGGCATTCTCTCTGACTTGCTTTCCCTCCAGACCGGAATATATATATATATATATATATATATA
The DNA here is from genome assembly GCF_032444005.1 of Ranitomeya imitator. NCBI lineage: Eukaryota > Metazoa > Chordata > Amphibia > Anura > Dendrobatidae > Ranitomeya > Ranitomeya imitator. The sequence continues at coordinate 388,168,460 of NC_091286.1, read as the reverse complement.
TATATATATATATGAGCCATCCACAAGCTGGATCAGAGCTCCTCCTCCTGGCCTGGTGTGTGAACATGTGGTATGTTTGTGTTTACCTGATAAAGAAGATCTTCCTTCTCTTCCAGGCGTGACATCACTCTCCCCGTGAGGAAAGCAATGCCATTGTGACAACCATGACTCTGGGGTGTCACACATCTCTCACACTATTATCAACCAATTTAATTTATAATAATCTCTGGAGGCAGATTCTCATGCAGACCTGTATCCAGTCCTTAGATCTTAACAGCTCATTTGCATTGGATTGCAGATATCAAGGTACCATTTTATTCAGCATCCTATGCCCGAAATGCCCATATAGAAGACTTTGTTTGGCTGATCCTTCTGACAGATTATCTTTAAGAAAAGTCATGCACACTCTGCAAAAAATAACTGCAGCGTAAAGTGAGAAGAGCTATGGGTTGGAGATCCACAACATATCAATTTATGTTGCGGTTGTCAATGCGAATTTTACCCTTCAGAGTACAAGGGGAGAAATTTGCATCCCCAAAACCTTTCCAAATGATATCCAAAGCGGTAAATACTGCATCACTGCAGCATCACTGCTGTAAGAGTTCAGCAGCAAATACGTTCTGTGGGAACATACCCTAAACAAAGATAAAGGGTACACAGTAAAGTTGTAGATATTCCCTAATTCACAACAAATCATATTTACTAGATACAGGCTGAAAATTACATGTACTTGGAGTGCCCCCAGACGCAGGGCCGCGGGGTACTCTGTACCTGTCCTCTCTGTCTCGGTCCTGGGGTTGTCACGGTGGCTGGACCCGGTCCATGTCCCTGCTAAGGGGCGTCCAGTGAAAGGTGATGAAAGTTTGTCAAGGGTTCGTGATGCCACCTGTGGTGTTCGGTCAGGGTGACCGACGCTGCTTAGGGGTCCACTGGGGTGATGTTATGGCAGCTAGATGGTATACCTTCCCACAGGTGAAGTATATCCCCAGGGCTCCCCAGTAGTGTAGGTGTGATGATGTGAGGCGCAGTTAATAACGAGGATGCAGGGTTGCAGTCTCTTTACCTTTTTACTGAAGACTTCAGGATCCGCAATCCAGAGCATTGCTAACAGGGCTGTGTCGTGAATTCTGTTGTCGAACTCCCTCCTGTGGTCGTGAATGGTATTTCGGCGAGTTCTGTCTATGGGCTCCCTCTGGTGGCTGTGAGTGAAGCTGCTGCTTCTGAGGTTCCTTACACAGGTGACGTGGTTTATCCTTTGGTTGACTGCTCTATTTAACTCCTCTCAGATCATTACTCCATGCCAGCTGTCAATGTTTTTGCATTGGTTCAGTTCGCTGCTGGATCTCTCTGGTGACCTGCCTTCTTCTGCAGAAGCTAAGTTCCTGATAGTCATTATTTGTTCATTGTTTTCTTGTCCAGCTGGTTTTCATGATTTTGTCTTGCTAGCTGGAAGCTCTGGGATGCAGAGTGGCCCCTCCGCACCGTGAGTCGGTGCAGAGGTCTTTTTTGCACACTCTGCGTGGTCTTTTGTAGGTTTTTTTGCTGATCGCAAACTTACCTTTCCTATCCTCTGTCTATTTAGTAAGTCTGTCCTCCCTTTGCTGAAACCTGTTTCATTTCTGCGTTTGTGACTTTCATCTTTACTCACAGTCAATATATGTGGGGGGGCTTCCTTTACCTTTGGGGAATTTCTCTGAGGCAAGGTAGGCTTTATTTTCTATCTCTAGGGCTAGATAGTTCTTAGGCTGTGATGAGGCGCCTAGGTCTTGTCAGGAGCGCTCCACGGCTATCGTTAGTGTGTGTTATAGGATTAGGGCTTGCGGTCAGCAGAGCTCCCACATCCCAGAGCTCGTCCTGTATGAGGTTTTACTATCAGGTCATTCCGGGTGCTCCTAACCACCAGGTCATAACAGTACAGCTGGCCCAAAGTATTAATGCATCTCAATAGAGGGATAAGAGAACTTCTGAGACCATTTTTTTTTCTTTGCACTGTGTTTTGTTTTTCTTTTCCCCTAGACCTTTGGGTGGTTCAGGACACAGGTGTAGATATGGACATTCAAGGTCTGTCCTCTTGCATGGATCATCTCTGTGCAAGGGTACAAAACATTCAAGATTTTGTGGTTCAGAATCCTATGTTAGAGCCTAAAATTCCTATTCCTGACTTATTTTCTGGGGATAGATCTAGGTTCTTGAATTTCAAAAATAATTGTAAACTGTTTCTAGCTTTGAAACCCCGCTCCTCTGGTGACCCCGTTCAACAGGTAAAAATCATTATTTCTTTGTTGCGTGGTGACCCTCAAGACTGGGCATTTTCCCTTGCACCAGGAGATCCGGCATTGCGTGATGTTGATGCTTTTTTTCTGGCGCTTGGATTGCTTTATGATGAACCAAATTCAGTGGATCAGGCAGAGAAAATCTTGCTGGCTTTGTGTCAGGGTCAGGATGAAGCGGAGGTGTACTGTCAGAAGTTTAGAAAGTGGTCTGTGCTTACTCAGTGGAATGAATGTGCCCTGGCGGCAATATTCAGAAAGGGTCTTTCTGAAGCCCTTAAGGATGCCATGGTGGGATTTCCCACGCCTGCTGGTCTGAATGAGTCTATGTCTTTGGCCATTCAGATCGATCGGCGCATGCGTGAGCGCAAAGCTGTTCAACATCTGGCGGTATTCTCTGAGCATAGGCCTGAGCCTATGCAGTGTGATAGGACTTTGACCAGAGCTGAACGGCAAGAACACAGACGTCGGAATGGGCTGTGTTTTTACTGTGGTGAATCCACTCATGCTATCTCCGATTGTCCTAAGCGCACTAAGCGGTTCGCTAGGTCTGCCATCATTGGTACGGTACAGTCTAAATTTCTTTTGTCCGTTACTCTGATTTGCTCTCTGTCGTCCTATTCTGTAATGGCATTTGTGGATTCAGGCGCTGCCCTGAATTTGATGGACCTGGAGTGTGCCAGGCGCTGTGTTTTTTTCTTGAAGCCCTTGCAGTATCCTATTCCATTGAGAGGAATTGATGCTACGCCTTTGGCCAAGAATAAGCCTCAGTACTGGACTCAATTGACCATGTGCATGGCTCCTGCACATCAGGAGGATATTCGCTTTTTGGTGTTGCATAATCTGCATGATGTGGTCGTTTTGGGGTTGCCATGGCTACAGGTCCATAATCCAGTGTTGGATTGGAAATCTATGTCTGTGTCCAGCTGGGGTTGTCAGGGGGTACATGGTGATGTTCCATTGCTCTCAATTTCACCTTCCACTCCTTCTGAAGTCCCTGAGTTTTTATCAGATTACCGGGATGTATTTGAAGAGCCCAAATCTGGTGCCCTACCTCCTCATAGGGATTGCGACTGTGCTATTGATTTGATTCCTGGTAGTACGTTTCCTAAGGGCCGTCTGTTTAATTTATCTGTGCCAGAGCACGCCGCTATGCCGAGTTATATAAAGGAATCCTTGGAGAAGGGTCATATTCGTCCGTCGTCGTCACCATTGGGAGCAGGGTTCTTTTTTGTGGCCAAGAAGGATGGTTCTTTGAGACCTTGTATTGATTACCGCCTTCTTAATAAGATCACAGTCAAATTTCAGTATCCTTTGCCGCTGCTGTCTGATTTATTTGCTCGGATTAAGGGGGCTAGTTGGTTCACCAAGATAGATCTTCGTGGTGCGTATAATCTTGTGCGAATTAAACAGGGTGATGAATGGAAGATGGCATTTAATACGCCCGAGGGCCATTTTGAGTACCTGGTTATGCCATTCGGGCTTTCTAATGCTCCATCTGTGTTTCAGTCCTTTATGCATGACATCTTCCGAGAGTACCTGGATAGATTCATGATTGTATATTTGGATGACATTTTGGTCTTTTCGGATGATTGGGAATCTCATGTGAAGCAGGTCAGAATGGTGTTCCAGGTCCTTCGTGCGAATTCCTTGTTTGTGAAGGGGTCAAAGTGTCTCTTTGGAGTTCAGAAGGTTTCATTTTTGGGTTACATTTTTTCCCCTTCTACTATCGAGATGGACCCTGTTAAAGTTCAGGCCATTTACGATTGGACTCAGCCGACATCTGTGAAGAGCTTGCAGAAGTTCCTGGGCTTTGCTTTTCAGGAGTTGAAACGTCGTTTTGCTTCTGCCCCTGTGTTGTGCCAGCCAGATGTTTCGCTCCCTTTTCAGGTGGAGGTTGATGCTTCTGAAATTGGAGCAGGGGCTGTTTTGTCGCAAAGAAGTTCTGATGGCTCGGTGATGAAACCCTGTGCCTTCTTTTCTAGAAAATTCTCACCTGCTGAGCGCAATTATGATGTGGGCAATCGGGAGTTGTTGGCCATGAAGTGGGCATTCGAGGAGTGGCGACATTGGCTTGAAGGAGCTAAACATCGCGTGGTGGTCTTGACGGATCACAAGAATTTGACTTATCTCGAGTCTGCCAAATGGTTGAATCCTAGACAGGCTCGATGGTCGCTCTTTTTCTCCCGTTTTGATTTTGTGGTTTCATACCTTCCGGGATCTAAGAATGTGAAGGCTGACGCCCTGTCAAGGAGTTTTGTGCCTGACTCTCCGGGTGTTCCGGAGCCGGCGGGTATTCTTAAAGAAGGGGTAATTTTGTCTGCCATTTCCCCTGATTTGCGGCGTGTGCTGCAAAAGTTTCAGGCTGGTAGACCTGACCGTTGTCCTACGGAGAAACTATTTGTCCCTGATAGATGGACTAGTAGAGTTATCTCGGAGATTCATTGTTCAGTATTGGCTGGTCATCCTGGAATCTTTGGTACCAGAGATTTAGTGGCTAGATCCTTTTGGTGGCCTTCTTTGTCACGGGATGTGCGTTCTTTTGTGCAGTCCTGTAGGATTTGTGCTCGGGCTAAGCCCTGCTGTTCTCGTGCCAGTGGGTTGCTTTTGCCTTTGCCGATCCCGAAGAGGCCCTGGACGCATATTTCCATGGATTTTATTTCTGATCTCCCTGTTTCTCAAAAGATGTCGGTCATTTGGGTGGTTTGTGATCGCTTCTCTAAGATGGTCCATTTGGTACCCTTATCTAAACTGCCTTCCTCGTCTGATTTGGTGCCATTGTTTTTCCAGCATGTGGTTCGTTTGCATGGCATTCCAGAGAACATCGTCTCGGACAGAGGTTCCCAGTTTGTTTCGAGGTTTTGGCGGTCCTTTTGCGCTAAGATGGGCATTGATTTGTCTTTTTCTTCGGCTTTCCATCCTCAGACAAATGGCCAAACTGTTATGATAGGCAATTCAGTAACACAATGTACATAGCGATCAGAGCACATACAGTGATCTGACAATAACCCAAAATAATAGAACGAGCTCTGAGACGTGGAAACTCTGTAGACCGCAATTCCTGATCCTTTCCCAACACAACTAGAGGCAGCTGTGGATTGCGCCTAACGCTCCCTATGCAACTCGGCACAGCCTGAGAAACTAACTAGCCTGAAGAAAGAAAAATAAGCCTACCTTGCCTCAGAGAAATACCCCAAAGGAAAAGGCAGCCCCCTACATATAATGACTGTGAGTAAGATGAAAAGACAAACGTAGGGATGAAATAGATTCAGCAAAGTGAGGCCCGATATTCTAGACAGAACGAGGATAGGAAAGATAACTTTGCGGTCTACACAAAACCCTAAAGAAAACCACGCAAAGGGGGCAAAAAGACCCTCCGTACCGAACTAACGGCACGGAGGTACACCCTTTGCGTCCCAGAGCTTCCAGCAAAACAAATAGACAAGCTGGACAGAAAAAATAGCAACAAATAGCAAAGAAGCACTTAGCTATGCAGAGCAGCAGGCCACAGGAATGATCCAGAGAAACACAAGTCCAACACTGGAACATTGACAGGAAGCATGGATCAAAGCATCAGGTGGAGTTAAGTAGAGAAGCAGCTAACGACCTCACCAGATCACCTGAGGGAGGAAACTCAGAAGCTGCAGTACCACTTTCCTCCACAAACGGAAGCTCCCAGAGAGAATCAGCCGAAGTACCACTTGTGACCACAGGAGTGAACTCTGCCACAGAATTCACAACAGTACCCCCCCCTTGAGGAGGGGTCACCGAACCCTCACCAGAGCCCCCAGGCCGACCAGGATGAGCCACATGAAAGGCACGAGTGGCAGAGCGACATTACTGCAACGACCAGGACTCTGGGGCGCTGTATACTTATACTTTTGCAGTTCAAAAATACAAGGAATTTATTATGTAAAAAAGCCCTACTGTGCCACATGCCCATTATAAACTGTGAGGCAGTGACCCCTGTTACAGATAGGGGGTGCTGTATGTGCTCTCCAAAATGTGTATGGAAGCGTAGTGAGGCCATGAGGGCGTACTACAGACACAGGTGTGGTCAGGGCCGTATTTAGAGTTTCTGCTGCCCTAGGCACTTTTAGTGCTGCCTCCCCCTTTGGTGAGTATGACACTATCGGCAGTGACTTTGGCAAAAATCGCTGATGTGAAAGTCGCCTTTTGCAGCAGATCCGACAGTTTTTCCGCATCTGCCGCGTAATGGATCACTTAGGGCAACACTGCGTTCGGCCTCATTCATTCCCTATGGGACTTACAGACATGTGCGGCTCTTGCGGTTTTGCCGCCATCCGGCAAATGCGGTACTTGCAGCAATGAGAAAAAACACTACTAGCAGTGTTTTATGTATCATCGTAAGTGCAAAACCGCAATTGCCGCACATGTTCGCAAGTAGCCATCATTACCTGTCCCTGCACCTTGCTAGCTCATCCCTATCCAACCCTCCCTGACCTAAAACTACACTATAAAGCTTCAGAAAAGCAATTTATTAACTGCCATATTCCTATGATAATGAGGGCTCTAGGCTACGGCGTAGACTGGGACGGGCAGTCTCCGGGTCTCCATCCTCTCTGTGCACACCCTCAGTCCCTGCCTCACTGCCTGTGCACAGACCACCCTCCACCGCACCCGGTAATCACCGCTCGCAGTAGCATACCAGCAGAGGTGTATCTAGGGTTTCTGGCACCCGGGGAAAGAATTCATTTTGGTGCCCCCCCTCCGCCAAGGACATATGTGATTTGCACACTCAGTCATGTGCCCACGAGCTCCTCTCCCTAATGCTCTCAATGTTCAGTGAAAAACTAAGAGAAGCAGAAGAGAAGCTCGATGTCGCAGGACCATAAGAGTATGTGTCCACGTTCAGGATTGCATCAGGATTTGGTCACGATTTTTCATCAGTATTTGTAGCCAAAACCAGGAGTGGAACAATTAGAGGAAAACTATAATAGAACCATATGCTCCACTTCTGTATTTATCACCCACTCCTGGTTTTGGCTACAAATACGGATGTAAAATACTGACCAAATCCTGATGCAATCCTGAACGTGGACACACACCCTAAGTCTGAAAAATCGCATATGAGTGACGTGTCCATGTGACGACTACTGGAACTTGCAGAGCTGAATCCTGACATCGCAGCTTCTGAATTCTCACAACGCATGCACTGCACTTTTAGGATTCTCCCTTGCCGGTGGACAGTCATGTCAGCACAAGTATGTGATTTGTAGACTTCTGACCACATTCTGACTAGATGTGCCCGGCCTCGCTCAGTTCATTTTAATTGACGGAGGTCACGCATGTCTAGTCAGCACGTGATCGCATTAATGTAAATCCCCAGCATGAGAGAATCCTGACAGCGTGCAGTGTGCACTGTGAGAATTCAGAAGTCTGCAGTCACAAAGAATGACTGCAGACTCATCACAAGCCTGGACATCCCCTTTAAAAGGGACTCTGTCACCTGAATTTGGAGGGAACAATTTTCAGCCATAGGGGTGGGGTTTTCGGGTGTTTGATTCACCCTTTCCTTACCCGCTGGCTGCATGCTGGCTGCAATATTGGATTGAAGCTCATTCTCTGTCCTCCATAGTACACGCCTGCGCAAGGCAAGATTGCAGATTGTGCAGGTACAGTATGTACTACGGAGGACAGAGAATGAGCTTCAATCCAATATTGCAGCCAGCATGCAGCCAGCGGGTAAGGAAAGGGTGAATCAAACACCCGAAAACCCCACCCCTATGGCTGAAAATTGTTCCCTCCAAATTCAGGTGACAGTGTCCCTTTAAATCTCCTAACATATATAAAAACATGAGAGTTAGCATCACAAATAACATTTACATCCAGGTACCTGATAGATGACGTCGCCTCTGGAGCCGTTCTCCTTTTCTTCATCTTGTCCAGATCCCATGATGAGTTTTCTCATCCACAGCCGTCTCTGCAGACTTCCATCTTCGCCGCTCTTTTGCAGAAAGTCTCCACATGACGCCCTTAAAGATACAAGTGTCATTATAATGCTCCCAAATAAAAAATTGCCCCTCACTATATTGTCTGCACAAAGTATGACCCCCACACTGTCCCTCTTATGGTACATGCTCTTCACACTGTCCTCTCCTTTCTATACCAGTCCCCTCTTCACACTGTCCTCTCACACTGTGTCCCCCTTATAGGGCCCAGTATTTATACTCCATATTTATACTCCATCCTCCCACACTGCGTTCATGCCTCCCCCATCCTCCCACCCTGCGTTCATGGCTCCCCCATCCTTCTCCCCTGCAAGCATGGCTCCCCCATCCTCCCACTCTGCGTTCATGGCTCCCCATCCTTCTCCCCTGCGTTCATGGCTCCCCCATCCTTCTCCCCTGCGTTCATGGCTCCCCCATCCTCCCACTCTGCGTTCATGGCTCCCCCATCCTCCCACTCTGCGTTCATGGCTCCCCCATCCTCCCACTCTGCGTTCATGGCTCCCCATCCTTCTCCCCTGCGTTCATGGCTCCCCATCCTTCTCCCCTGTATGCACGGCTCCCCATCCTTCTCCCCTGTATGCACGGCTCCCCATCCTTCTCCCCTGTGTGCACGGCTCCCCATCCTTCTCCCCTGTGTGCACGGCTCCCCATCCTTCTCCCCTGTGTGCACGGCTCCCCATCCTTCTCCCCTGTGTGCACGGCTCCCCATCCTTCTCCCCTGTATGCACGGCTCCCCATCCTTCTCCCCTGTGTACATGGCTCCCCATCCTTCTCCCCTGTGTGCACGGCTCCCCATCCTTCTCCCCTGTGTGCACGGCTCCCCATCCTTCTCCCCTGTGTGCACGGCTCCCCATCCTTCTCCCCTGTGTGCACGGCTCCCCATCCTTCTCCCCTGTGTACATGGCTCCCCATCCTTCTCCCCTGTGTGCACGGCTCCCCATCCTTCTCCCCTGTATGCACGACTCCCCATCCTTCTCCCTTGTATGCACGGCTCCCCATCCTTCTCCCCTGTATGCACGGCTCCCCATCCTCCTCCCCTGTGTGCACGGCACCCCACTTTTTTCCCTGTCATACTTACCTCTCACCGGCGCGCAGCACAGAACTTCCTGGCATCTCAGCGTCTTCCTTCCTGTCTTCAGCGGTCACATGGTAGCGCTAATTAAGGGTGATGAATATGCGCATATTCATCACCCTTAATGATCGGTACCATGTGACCGCTGAAGACAGGACGGCGCTGAGACGCAGTTGCAGCCACCGCTGGAGGAAGGTGAGTATTACGTCTTCAGGGAGGGAGGGAAGGGGGCGGGAAGGAGGGAGGAGGGGGGGGCGGGAAGGGGGGAGGGAGGAGGGGGGGCGGAAACTTGACCCCGGAGTTTTATAAAATAAAAAAAAAAAAAAGGAAAAAACCTAGCTCAAGGGCGCCCCCCCGCATCCCGCCGCCCTAGGCACGTGCCCTCAAGTGCCTAGTGGCAAATACGGCCCTGGGTGTGGTTATAATTAGAATAGTGAAGCAGTGACTGATTAAAAGCCCTGTAGTAGATGGGTAGGTGTGTCAGTTTGGAAGCAGACAGAGCAGTTGTCTGCAGAGCTCTTTGTGTGTGGAGCAACACGGGCAAAAGGAACTGACACCCTGCGTCCCAGGCTGTCTTGTGTTGCCAGGCTGCAATCTGGAGGATAGCATGATGTGCACGGCGTGAGTAAAGAGACTTTATCGGCAGGCGGTTGCCCCAGGGAAACTGGACAAAGGGAAGTCTGGCCTGTGTAGGGACTGAAAAGGTAAAGCCGGTTACTGTATATTTCTGATGGACTGTGTGAAGAAGCCGTGTACTGTATATTTTCTTTGGCCTGGATAAAGAAGCCGTTTAATGTGCATTGCTAGAAAACTGTGTGAAGTAACGCAATAAAGAAAATTTTTATTTGAACTTGCTTGGGTCACTGCCATTTCACTGCATATGGTCCTACCGCTGCATCACATATGGTGGAGAATGTGGGCAGTGTGAACTGAGGCATACCCAAAGCGTGCCGCATGTCAGTGATTAAGCCTGCAAAGCTACAGTTTAAGCCAGCTGACTAAATGGATGAGCTTTTGAAGCAGTTTGCCTGCTCACACAAGCATCAGCAAGAGGCGCTGCAGTTGCAGCGGCAACAGTTGGAGCTACAAAAGCAGCAACAGCAGCAGACTACTGAATTGTTGATGCAGCAGATCGTGGCTAAGCAAGAGGCAGGTCCACCAGGGACAGCATTCCAGTCTGAAGCTCGGTACAAGGTCCGGTCAGCGCAGAGGAAGATGGAGCCTGTGGACGACATGGAGACTTTTCTCACCATCTTTGAAAGCACTGCGGAGCCGGAGAGCTTGCTGGTGACTCAGTGGGCTGAAGTGGTGTCCAATTTCCTGACGGGCGATGCCTAGAAAGCCTTCATAGACCTCAGTCGGGTCGATGCCCTGGACTATGGGAAGCTGAAAGGTGAGATCCTTGCTAGACTGGGGGTTAATACATATGTGCGGACACAACGGGTGTTCCAGTGGTCCTTTTCTGAGACTCGCCCTGCCCGATCTCAGGCACATGACTTGCTGCAACTGGTTAAAAAATGGCTTCAGCCTGAGACATTAACCCCGTAACAGATGGTAAAGAGGGTGGTGCTTGACTGCCTGGTGAGGGCTCTGCCAGCAGCCATACAGAGTTGGGTGGGACAAGGGGACCCAGGCACTCTGGATGAAGTGGTGGGACTGGTAGAGCGATATACAGCCACTCAGGACTTTATATGGGACACTGCTCCATTTCGGCTGTCACGTAAGGTTTCCCCAGCCCAGGAGCCGGGCTCCTAAAACTAAAACGGCTCCTGGGCACAGTCGTGCCGCAGCGATCAGGTGTTTGCGCTGCTGTCATTTCCGCCTGGCTGCACTGAAGTTGGTGGTGCAGGTGTTACACTGACCGGATGAGGACTCGGTGGAAGAAGAGGAGTAGGAGGAGAATGCAACATGAACAAAGAAAAACAAACATTCAAAATACATCTAGCAATCCTCGGTGCAGGTACGGACTGGGGCTGAAATTCAGCCCTGGCATTTGAAATCACATGGGCCCATGCTATCCCCATCCCCAAGCACCAGATGGGATATATTACTAATATAACCCTGCATGGAGGAAAGCAAGATTTACTACAAGACCAATATTTCTAATGATACCTCCGTCACAACTCTTCATAGTATGGGTGTCTTGAGAACACCGATTCTGTTAACAATGTAGCAAGCAAGGTGGCCCATGCCCAGACAGGCCCTTCTGGCATTTGCCAGAATTGCCAGATGGCCAGTCCGGCTACTTGTAGGATATGTTCCAAAATGTTTTCTTCCTCTGATATAGCCGCCACTACATTTATCCAGTGGGCAGTTAGGGAGATATAACTTTCCTGCCCGTGTAAGATGCTAGTGTGATAGAAATATATATATTTCTATCACAAGCCCCCTTAGATATCGCTTGCCCTAATCCTAGCCTCCTGTCCCAAAGCATTGCAACTCTTTTGTGCTGCCGGTGAGCTGACGCAAGTCTAACACCTACGCCACACTCCGTACAGACTTTTCGCAAATGGGCGGTCAGGAGATCTGTCCCTAACGGGGGTTCGTTGCAATCAGTCTCTTAGTCAATAGCATGTGTAGTGGATTTTTTATCAGATAGGGCATCTATTCGGTCAGGCAGGGCATACACAACATCATTCTGGCTTTGGTGTCATCCTCTGGTAGTCGAGCTTTCTTGCAATGCGATGCGTGGATCCAAGTGGGTCTTCCCTCCAGCTTCAAAGAGGTTGGTGTCATCAGCGGCACTTGGACAGGACCATCAGATCTAAGATCGAGTGTTCTCCTTACAAACTTTTTTCACCAACACCCAGTCTCCTGGCTTCAAGGAGTGCGTACTGAACACTGAATCTGGATCTGGCAATAAAGAAAAAAACTTGAGAATGAATATTAGCAAGTTTCTTGGTGAGTTCAATTACATAAGCAGACAAAGTATCATATTGCATAGTCAGCTGCTGAGGGAAAGAATACCCCTAACCTGGGACTAGACCCAAACTAAATTTCATATGGTGACAGCTTTTCTGGGCCTCTGGGATTGTGCCTAACACTAAGTAGTGTGATTGGGAGTGTCTCCTGCCATGGTTTGTTTGTCTCTTGGGCAATTTTCAACATCCTGTTCTTAAGTGTCCCATTCAGTCTTTCCACTTTCTCGCTACTCTGGGGATTATAGGGAGTGTGTAGGTAATGCGGGTCCCCATATCTGCATATCTCATCTCTAAGAGTAGCTTCTTTGCAGTAGTCTTTGCTGACTGGTTTCTCACTAGGAAAGCTTCTGGCCATCCTGAGAACATGACCACAAGAGCATATTCGAATCCTCCACTTGGCGGCATCTGGGTGTGGTCTATCTGGACCCTCTGGAAGGGGTACAGTGGTCTGGCAAGATGATGTGTGGGAACTTTCTCCATTCTTCCAGGGTTGCATTTGCCGCAGGTCAAACAGCTGCTAGTGAACTTGGCTGTTAGGGTGGAGATCCCTGGAGCGAACCAGTATGCACCAATCAGATCATTCATCTGTGTCTTTGATCTGTGTGTGGGCCCATGTGCCCACTGGACCACCATATTGTACATGCTTCGAGGTAAACAGGGTTTGTAGTCCATGGAGTATACCCTTCCTTCTTCATGTGTTGCTCCCTTCCACATCCAGCATTCCTTCTTGTCCTTTTTTGGGGCTTGCTCTTGCAGCTTTTTGAGCAGATCCCAGGATGTCATCTGGTCAGATTGCTTGTCTTCAGTTGTCATGTAGTAGCCGTCTGGCTCTGCGACCTCTCCCACTTCTCCATATTAACTTCCTTTGGCTGCTTCTTTGGCTGTTATATCCGCCATGTTGTTGCCCCGTGCATCTACTGTGTTCAATTTTCCATATGCTTTGACTTTTAGTACTGCCACCATTTTTGGGGGGAAGTTGGAGTGCATCCAGCAGGTCCTTGATGGCTCCATGATGCTTCACGGCTGTTCTGCTTGCCGTGATGAAGTCTCTTGCAGCCCAGATGGGTCCAAAGTCGTGCGCTATGCCATGCGAGTACCTTGAATCGGTGTATATGTTCGCAGTTTTGCCTTCTGCAATCTGGCAGGCCTTCGTCAGCGCTATCCGTTCTGCTTCCTGAGCTGACAGACTAGGCGGCAGACTTCTGGACCACAGGATCTCTTGATTGCTGGTCACTGCTCATTCAGTGTGGAATCTTCCTTCATCATCTGCAAATCTGGAGCCATCCACATAGAGGATCAGCTCTGGGTTGGTCAGTGGCTCTTCTGCCACCTTGGGTAGTCCTGCTGTTTCCTGTTGCATGATGCTGAAGCAATCATGGTCACCTGTCTGGAGCAAATCCAGATCCCTACTGTTATGGTCTGGTGATTATGGAGCGACATGAGACTAGCTCTGAGCAGGTGGTATCTATACTGACCGCAGACCCTAAGCTCAACACACAACTAGAAGCAGCCGTGGATTGCTCCTAACGCTCCCTAGGCAACTCGTCACAGCCTAAGAGCTAACTACCCCTAAAGATAGAAGCAGGAAAACTATCTTGCCTCAGAGAAAATCCCCAAAGGAAAGACAGCCCCCCACATGTAATGACTGTGAGAGGAAAAGGAAATGACATACGTAGTATGAAACAAGATTGAGCACAGGAGGCCACTTCTAGCTAAAAAGGAAAGTAGAGAAATGAGCTCTGTGCGGTCAGTAGAAAAAACTAGAAAAAGTCCACCGCAGAGAAATGCAAAAATCCCCACACCTAACTAAAGGTGTGGAGGGCAAACTCTGCAGCCCAGAGCTTCCAGTTTAGCTAAATAGATCCATACTGATAAACTGGACAAATGAGCAAAAAACAAGACAGTACAAAACAACAAGTCCACAAAAAGTGAACTGCAAAGGACATGGAAGGACTTAGCTTTGCAGAACTTAGAGTGTCAGGACAATCCAAAGAGCAATGACTCCAGGCAGAGACAATTGACAACTGGCATTGAATGAGTGCTAAGGCCAGACTAATATAGCCGAGCCCAAATGACAATCAAAGGAAACCGCTGAGAAGCTAAATCCAAGAAGCAGTCATACCACTAAAGACCACAGGAGGAGCCCAAGAGCAGAACTCACAAAAATACTACTTACAACCAAGAACGGAATTCACAACAGTACCCCCCCCCCTTAAGGAGGGGTCAACGAACCCTCACCAGAGCCCCCAGGCCGATCAGGACGAGTCAAATGAAAAGCACGAACCAACTTGGCGGCATGAACATCGGAGGCAACAACCCAAGAATTATCCTTCTGGCCATAACCCTTCCACTTGACAAGATACTGAAGCTTCCGCCTTGAAAAACGAAAATCCAAAATTTTCTCAACCACATATTCCAACTCCCCCCCCAACCAACACCGGGGCAGGAGGATCAACAGATGGAACAACGGGCTTCACATATCTCCGCAACAAAGATCTATGGAAAACATTGTGGATGGAAAAAGAAACTGGAAGGGCCAAACAAAAAGACACAGGATTGATAATCTCAGAAATCTTATAAGGACCAATAAACTGAGGCTTGAACTTAGGGGAAGAAACCTTCATAGGGACATGACGAGAGGATAACCAGACCAAATCCCCCACACGAAGCCGAGGACCAACACGCCGACGGCGGTTAGCAAAACGCTGAGCCCTTTCCTGGGACAACGTCAAATTGTCCACCACTAGGGTTGAGCGAAACGGGTCGTTCATTTTCAAAAGTCGCCGACTTTTGGCAAAGTCGGGTTTCATGAAACCCGATCCGACCCCTGTGCGGGGTCGGCCATGCGGTACGCGACTTTCTTGCCAAAGTCGCGTTTCAATGACGCGAAAAGCGCCATTTCTCAGCCAATGAAGGTAAACGCAGAGTGTGGGCAGCGTGATGACATAGGTCCTGGTCCCCACCATCTTAGAGAAGGGCATTGCAGTGATTGGCTTGCTGTCTGCGGCGTCACAGGGGCTATAAAGGGGCGTTCCCGCCGACCGCCATGTTACTGCTGCTGATCTGAGCTTAGGGAGAGGTTGCTGCCGCTTCGTCAGAAGCAGGGATAGCGTTAGGCAGGGTCCATTAACCCCTTCCCGACCTTTGACGCATACGCTGCGTCATGAAAGTCGGTGCCATTCCGACCCATGACGCAGCATATGCGTCATGGAAAGATCGCGTCCCTGCAGATCGGGTGAAAGGGTTAACTCCCATTTCACCCGGCCTGCAGGGACAGGGGGAGTGGTAGTTTAGCCCAGGGGGGGTGGCTTCACCCCCTCGTGGCTACGATCGCTCTGATTGGCTGTTGAAAGTGAAACTGCCAATCAGAGCGATTTGTAATATTTCACCTAAAAAAATGGTGAAATATTACAATCCAGCCATGGCCGATGCTGCAATATCATCGGCCATGGCTGGACACACTAATGTGCACCCACTCCACTCCTCCGATCGCCCCCCCAGCCCCCCGATCTGTGGTCCGCTCCCCTCGGTCCTGTGCTCCGCTCCCCCGTCCTCCTGCCCGCTCCCCCGTGCTCCAATCACACCCCCCGTGCTCCAATCAAACCCCCCCGCACTCCGATCCCACCCCCCGCACAGCGATCCCCCCCGTGCTCTGATCCACCCGCCCGCACAGCGATACCCCACTCCGTGCTCCAATCCACCCCCCCGTGTTCCGGTCCACCCCCCCGTGCTCCGACGCCCCCCCGTGCCCTGATCTCCCCCCCCTTATACTTACCTGGCCTCCCGGGGACCGTCCGTCTTCTTTCCTGGGCGCCGCCATCTTCCAAAATGGCGGGCGCATGTGCAGTGCGCCCGCCGAATCTGCCGGCCGGCAGATTCGTTCCAGAGTGAATTTTGATCACTGAGATATAACCTATCTCAGTGATCAAAATAAAAAAAAAGTAAATGACCCCCCCCCCCCTTTGTCACCCCCATAGGTAGGGACAATAATAAAAATTTTTTTTTTTTTCCCCACTAAGGTTGGGGTAAGAACTAGGGGTAGGGTTAGGGTTAGGGGTAGGGTTAGGGGTAGGGTTAGGGGTAGGGTTAGGGTTAGGGTTAGGGGTAGGGTTAGGGTTAGGGGTAGGGTTAGGGGTAGGGTTAGGGGTAGGGTTAGGGTTTCGGTATGTGCACACGTATTCTGTTCCTCTGCGGATTTTTCCGCTGCGGATTTGATAAATCCGCAGTGCTAAACCGCTGCGGATTTATGGCGGATTTACCATGTTTTTTCTGCGCATTTCAATGCGGTTTTACAACAGCGATTTTCTATTTGAGCAGTTGTAAAACCGCTGCGGAATCCGCAGAAAGAAATGACATGCTGCGGAATGTAAACCGCTGCGTTTCCGTGCAGTTTTTCCGCAGCATGTGTACAGCGATTTTTGTTTCCCATAGGTTTGCATTGAACTGTAAACTCATGGGAAACTGCTGCGGATCCGCAGCGTTTTCCGCAGCGTGTGCACATACCTTTAGAATTAGGCTATGTGCACACGGTGCGGATTGGCCGCTGCGGATCCGCAGCAGTGTTCCATCAGGTTTACAGTACCATGTAAACATATGGAAAGCCAAATCCGCTGTGCCCATGGTGCGGAAAATACCGCGCGGGAACGCTGCGTTGTATTTTCCGCAGCATGTCAATTCTTTGTGCGGATTCCGCAGCGTTTTACACCTGTTCCTCAATAGGAATCCGCAGGTGAAATCTGGACAAAAAACACTGGAAATCCGCGGTAAATCCGCAGGTAAAACGCAGTGCCTTTTACCCGCGGATTTTTCAAAAATGGTGCTGAAAAATCTCATATGAATCCGCAACGTTGGCACATAGCCTTAGGGCTAGGGTTGGGTTGGAATTAGGGTTATGGTTAGGGTTAGGGGTGTGTTGGGGTTACGGGTGTGTTGGGGTTAGGGTTGTGATTAGGGTTACGGCTACAGTTGGGATAAGGGTTAGGGTTGTGTTGGAGTTAGAATTGAGGGGTTTCCACTGTTTAGGCACATCAGGGGGTCTCCAAACGCAACATGGCGCCACCATTAATTCCAGCCAATCTTGTATTCAAAAAGTCAAATGGTGCTCCCTCACTTCCGAGCCCCGACGTGCACCCAAACAGTGGTTTACCCCCACATATGGGGTACCAGCATACTCAGGACAAACTGCGCAACAATTACTGGGGTCCAATTTCTCCTGTTACCCTTGGGAAAATAAAGAAATGCTTGCTAAAACATCATTTTTGAGGAAAGAAAAATGATTTTTTATTTTCACGGCTCTGCGTTGTAAACGTCTGTGAAGCACTTGGGGGTTCAAAGTGCTCACCACATATCTAGATAAGTTCCTTGGGGGGGTCTAGTTTCTAAAATGGGGTCACTTGTGGGGGGTTTCTACTGTTTAGGCACACCAGGGGCTCTGCAAACGCAATGTGACGCCCGCAGACCATTCCATCAAAGTCTGCATTTCAAAAGTCACTACTTCCCTTCTGAGCCCCGACGTGTGCCCAAACAGTGGTTTACCCCCACACATGGGGTATCAGCGTACTCAGGAGAAACTGGACAACAACTTTTGGGGTCCAATTTCTCCTGTAACCCTTGGGAAAATAAAAAATTCTGGGCTAAATAATTATTTTTGAGGAAAGAAAACGTATTTATTATTTTCACGGCTCTGCATTATAAACTTCTATGAAGCACTTGGGGGTTCAAAGTGCTCACCACACATCTAGATAAGTTCCTTTCGGGGTCTAGTTTCCAAAATGGGGTCACTTGTGGGGGGTTTCTACTGTTTAGGCACATCAGGGGCTCTGCAAACGCAACGTGACGCCCGCAGAGCATTCCATCAAAGTCTGCATTTCAAAACGTCACTACTTCAATTCCGAGCCCCGGCATGTGCCCAAACAGTAGTTTACCCCCACATATGGGGTATCACCGTACTCAGGAGAAACTGGACAACAAATATTGGGGTCAAATTTCTCCTGTTACCCTTGGGAAAATTAAAAAATTCTGGGCTAAATAATTATTTTTGCGGAAAGAAAACGTATTTATTATTTTCACGGCTCTGCATTATAAACTTCTATGAAGCACTTGGGGGTTCAAAGTGCTCACCACACATCTAGATAAGTTCCTTTCGGGGTCTAGTTTCCAAAATGGGGTCACTTGTGGGGGGTTTCTACTGTTAAGCCACATCAGGGGCTCTGCAAACGCAACGTGACGCCCACAGAGCATTCCATCAAAGTCTGCATTTCAAAATGTCACTACTTCACTTCCGAGCCCCGGCATTTGCCCAAACAGTGGTTTACCCCCACATATGGGGTATCAGCGTACTCAGGAGAAACTGGACAACAACTTTTGGGGTCAAATTTCTCCTGTTACCCTTTGCAAAATAAAAAATTGCAGGCTAAAAGATCATTTGTGAGAAAATAATTTTTTTTTTTTATTTTCATGGCTCTGCGTTATAAACTTCTGTGAAGCACTTGGGGGTTCAAAGTCCTCACCACACATCTAGATTAGTTCCTTTGGGGGTCTAGTTTCCAAAATGGGGTCATTTCTGGGGGATCTCCAATGTTTAGGCACACAGGGGCTCTCCAAACGTGACATGGTGTCAGCTAATGATTGGAGCTAATTTTCCATTTAAAAAGCCAAATGGCGTGCCATCCCTTCCGAGCCCTGCCGTGCGCCCAAACAGTGGTTTACCCCCACATATGGGGTATCAGCGTACTCAGGACAAACTGGACAACAATATTTGGGGTCCAATTTCTCCTATTATCCTTGGCAAAATAGGAAATTCCAGGCTAAAAAATCATTTTTGAGGAAAGAAAAATTATTTTTTATTTTCATGGCTCTGCGTTATAAACTTCTGTGAAGCACCTGGGGGTTTAAAGTGCTCAATATGCATCTAGATAAGTTCCTTGGGGGGTCTAGTTTCCAAAATGGGGTCACTTGTGGGGGAGCTCCAATGCATAGGCACACAGGGGCTCTCCAAACGCGACATGGTGTCCGCTAACAATTGGAGCTAATTTTCCATTCAAAAAGTCAAATGGCGCGCCTTCCCTTCCGAGCCCTGCCGTGTGCCCAAACAGTGGTTTACCCCCACATATGAGGTATCGGCGTACTCGGAAGAAATTGCCCAACAAATTTTATGATCCATTTTATCCTACTGCCCATGTGAAAATGAAAAAATTGAGGCGAAAAGAATTTTTTTGTGAAAAAAAAGTACTTTTTCATTTTTACAGATCAATTTGTGAAGCACCTGAGGGTTTAAAGTGCTCACTAGGCATCTAAATAAGTTCCTTGGGGGGTCTAGTTTCCAAAATGGGGTCACTTGTGGGGGAGCGCCAATGTTTAGGCACACAGGAGCTCTCCAAACGCGACATGGTGTCCGCTAACGATGGAAATAATTTTTCATTCAAAAAGTCAAATGGCGCTCCTTCCCTTCCGAGCCTTACCATGTGCCCAAACAGTGGTTTACCCCCACATATGAGGTATCGGCGTACTCAGGAGAAATTGCCCAACACATTTTAGGATCCATTTTATCCTGTTGCCCATGTGAAAATGAAAAAATTGAGGCTAAAAGAATTTTTTTGTGAAAAAAAAGTACTTTTTCATTTTTACGGATCAATTTGTGAAGCACCTGGGGGTTCAAAGTGCTCACTATGCATCTAGATAAGTTCCTTGGGGCGTCTAGTTTCCAAAATGGGGTCACTTGTGGGGGAGCTCCAATTTTTACGCACACGGGGGCTCTCCAAACGTGACATGGTGTCCGCTAAAGAGTGGAGCCAATTTTTGATTCAAAAAGTCAAATGGCGCTCCTTCCCTTCCAAGCCCTGCCGTGCGCCCAAACAGTGGTTTACCCCCACATATGAGGTATCAGCGTACTCAGGACAAATTGCACAACAACTTTCGTGGTTCAGTTTCTCCTTTTACCATTGGGAAAATAAAAAAATTGTTGCTAAAAGATCATTTTTGTGACTAAAAAGTTAAATGTTCATTTTTTCCTTCCATGTTGCTTCTGCTGCTGTGAAGCACCTGAAGGGTTAATAAACTTCTTGAATGTGGTTTTGAGTACCTTGAGGGGTGCAGTTTTTAGAATGGTGTCACTTTTGGGTATTTTCAGCCATATAGACCCCTCAAACTGACTTCAAATGTGAGGTGGTCCCTAAAAAAAATGGTTTTGTAAATTTCGTTGTAAAAATGACAAATCGCTGGTCAAATTTTAACCCTTATAACTTCCTAACAAAAAAAAATTTTGTTTCCAAAATTGTGCTGATGTAAAGTAAACATGTGGGAAATGTTATTTATTAACTATTTTGTGTCACATATCTCTCTGGTTTAACAGAATAAAAATTCAAAATGTGAAAATTGCGAAATTTTCAAAATTTTCGCCAAATTTCCGTTTTTATCACAAATAAACGCAGAATTTATTGACCTAAATTTACCACTAACATGAAGCCCAATATGTCATGAAAAAACAATCTCAGAACCGCTAGGATCCGTTGAAGCGTTCCTGAGTTATTACCTCATAAAGGGACACTGGTCAGAATTGCAAAAAACGGCAAGGTCTTTAAGGTCAAAATAGGCTGGGTCATGAAGGGGTTAACCACCAAACCGCTTGTGCTGTAGCGATTTCCACTGCCCAACACCACCTTGTGTGCAGGGACAGTGGAAGCTACATTTTTTTTTTTTTTCCCTCAGCGCTGTAGCTCATTGGGCTGCCCTAGAAGGCTCCCTGATAGCTGCATTGCTGTGTGTACGCCGCTGTGCAAACCAACTGCTTTTTTCAAAGCACAAATCCTCTTGTTCCTTCCTTTCTGCACAGCTATCTTTTTTGTTTGTCCACACTTTTTATTTAATTTGTGCATCAGTCCACTCCTTATTGCTGCCTGCCATACCTAGCTGAGATTACTGCAGGGAGATAGTAATTGTTGGACACTCCCTATTTTTTTTTTTTTGTGGGAGATTAAGATTGACATTTCTGCTAGAGTGCCATCCCTGTGTGTGCCATCTCTCACTCAGTGGGCCATAGAAAGCCTATTTATTTTTTTGCTTGATTTGGGTTATAAAATCTACCTGAAAAAATCACTACATCAATCAGTGGGAGAAAAATATTGGCCTCAGGGCTTGTGTGCCACTCTTGACTCCTGTGTGTGCCACCTCTCAGTCAGTGGGCCATAGAAAGCCTATTTATTTTTTTGCTTGATTTGGGTTCTAAAATCTACCTGAAAAAATCACTACATCAATCAGTGGGAGAAAAATATTGGCCTCAGGGCTTGTGTGCCACTCCTGACTCCTGTGTGCATCATCACTCACTCAGTGGGCCATAGAAAGCCTATTTTTTGTTTTATTTGTTTTATAAATTCTCCCTGAAAAAATCATTTTATTTTATTTGGTTTCTAAATTCTTCCTGAAAAAATCATTTTTTTTTTATTATTTTTTTTTTCTAAAGTCTCCCTGGGGAAAAAAAAAAAAAAAATCAAATCAGTGGGAGATTAATATTGCCCTTTCTACTTGTGTGCCAGTCTTGACTCCTGGGTGTGCCATCTCTCTCTCGCTCTCTCTCTCTCTCTCCAATTGTGGGCCATAGAAAGCCTTTTTTTTTTTTTAGCTTGATTTGGGTTCCAAAATCTACCTGAAAAAATCACTACATCAATCATTGGGAGAACAATATTGGCCTCTGGGCTTGTGTGCCACTCCTGACTCCTGTGTGCGTCATCTGTCACTCAGTGGGCCATAGAAAGCCTATTTTTTCTTTTATTTGTTTTATAAATTCTCCCTGAAAAAATCATTTTATTTTATTTGGTTTCTAAATTCTTCCTGAAAAAATCATTTTTTTTTATTATTTTTTTTTTCTAAAGTCTCCCTGGGGAAAAAAAAAAAAATCAAATCAGTGGGAGATTGATATTGCCCTTTCTGCTTGTGTGCCAGTCTTGACTCCTGGGTGTGCCATCTCTCTCTCTCTCTCTCTCCAATTGTGGGCCATAGAAAGCCTATTATTTTTTTAGCTTGATTTGGGTTCCAAAATCTACCTGAAAAAATCACTACATCAATCATTGGGAGAACAATATTGGTCTCTGGGCTTGTGTGCCACTCCTAACTCCTCCTGTGTGCGTCATCTCTCACTCCGTGGGCCATAGAAAGCCTATTTTTTCTTTTATTTGTTTTCTAAATTCTCCCTGAAAAATCATTTTATTTTATTTGGTTTCTAAATTCTTCCTGAAAAAATCTTTTTTTTTTATAATTTTTTTTTCTAAAGTCTCCCTGGAAAAAAAAAAAATCAAATCAGTGGGAGATTAATATTGCCCTTTCTACTTGTGTGCCAGTCTTGACTCCTGGGTGTGCCATCTCTCTCTCGCTCTCTCTCTCTCTCTCAAATTGTGGGCCATAGAAAGCCTTTTTTTTTTTTTAGCTTGATTTGGGTTCCAAAATCTACCTGAAAAAATCATTACATCAATCATTGGGAGAACAATATTGGCCTCTGGGCTTGTGTGCCACTCCTGACTCCTGTGTGCGTCATCTGTCACTCAGTGGGCCATAGAAAGCCTATTTTTTCTTTTATTTGTTTTATAAATTCTCCCTGAAAAAATCATTTTATTTTATTTGGTTTCTAAATTCTTCCTGAAAAAATCATTTTTTTTTATTATTTTTTTTTTCTAAAGTCTCCCTGGGGAAAAAAAAAAAATCAAATCAGTGGGAGATTGATATTGCCCTTTCTGCTTGTGTGCCAGTCTTGACTCCTGGGTGTGCCATCTCTCTCTCTCTCTCTCTCTCCAATTGTGGGCCATAGAAAGCCTATTATTTTTTTTAGGTTGATTTGGGTTCCAAAATCTACCTGAAAAAATCACTACATCAATCATTGGGAGAACAATATTGGTCTCTGGGCTTGTGTGCCACTCCTGACTCCTGTGTGCGTCATCTCTCACTCCGTGGGCCATAGAAAGCCTATTTTTTCTTTTATTTGTTTTCTAAATTCTCCCTGAAAAATCATTTTATTTTATTTGGTTTCTAAATTCTTCCTGAAAAAATCTTTTTTTTTTATAATTTTTTTTTCTAAAGTCTCCCTGGAAAAAAAAAAAAATCAAATCAGTGGGAGATTAATATTGCCCTTTCTGCTTGTGTGCCAGTCTTGACTCCTGGGTGTGCCATCTCTCTCTCTCTCTCTCTCTCTCTCCAATTGTGGGCCATAGAAAGCCTATTTTTTTTTTAGCTTGATTTGGGTTCCAAAATCTACCTGAAAAAATCACTACATCAATCATTGGGAGAACAATATTGGCCTCTGGGCTTGTGTGCCACTCCTGACTCCTGTGTGCATCATCTGTCACTCAGTGGGCCATAGAAAGCCTATTTTTTCTTTTATTTGTTTTATAAATTCTCCCTGAAAAAATCATTTTATTTTATTTGGTTTCTAAATTCTTCCTGAAAAAATCATTTTTTTTTATTATTTTTTTTTTCTAAAGTCTCCCTGGGAAAAAAAAAAAAAAAAATCAAATCAGTGGGAGATTAATATTGCCCTTTCTACTTGTGTGCCAGTCTTGACTCCTGGGTGTGCCATCTCTCTCTCGCTCTCTCTCTCTCTCTCCAATTGTGGGCCATAGAAAGCCTTTTTTTTTTTTTTAGCTTGATTTGGGTTCCAAAATCTACCTGAAAAAATCACTACATCAATCATTGGGAGAACAATATTGGCCTCTGGGCTTGTGTGCCACTCCTGACTCCTGTGTGCGTCATCTGTCACTCAGTGGGCCATAGAAAGCCTATTTTTTCTTTTATTTGTTTTATAAATTCTCCCTGAAAAAATCATTTTATTTTATTTGGTTTCTAAATTCTTCCTGAAAAAATCATTTTTTTTTATTATTTTTTTTTTCTAAAGTCTCCCTGGGGAAAAAAAAAAAATCAAATCAGTGGGAGATTGATATTGCCCTTTCTGCTTGTGTGCCAGTCTTGACTCCTGGGTGTGCCATCTCTCTCTCTCTCTCTCTCTCCAATTGTGGGCCATAGAAAGCCTATTATTTTTTTAGCTTGATTTGGGTTCCAAAATCTACCTGAAAAAATCACTACATCAATCATTGGGAGAACAATATTGGTCTCTGGGCTTGTGTGCCACTCCTAACTCCTGTGTGCGTCATCTCTCACTCCGTGGGCCATAGAAAGACTATTTTTTCTTTTATTTGTTTTCTAAATTCTCCCTGAAAAATCATTTTATTTTATTTGGTTTCTAAATTCTTCCTGAAAAAATCTTTTTTTTTTATAATTTTTTTTTCTAAAGTCTCCCTGGAAAAAAAAAAAATCAAATCAGTGGGAGATTAATATTGCCCTTTCTGCTTGTGTGCCAGTCTTGACTCCTGGGTGTGCCATCTCTCTCTCTCTCTCTCTCCAATTGTGGGCCATAGAAAGCCTATTTTTTTTTTAGCTTGATTTGGGTTCCAAAATCTACCTGAAAAAATCACTACATCAATCATTGGGAGAACAATATTGGCCTCTGGGCTTGTGTGCCACTCCTGACTCCTGTGTGCGTCATCTGTCACTCAGTGGGCCATAGAAAGCCTATTTTTTCTTTTATTTGTTTTCTAAATTCTCCCTGAAAAAATCATTTTATTTTATTTGGTTTCTAAATTCTTCCTGAAAAAAATCATTTTTTTTTATAATTTTTTTTTTCTAAAGTCTCCCTGGAAAAAAAAAAAAATCAAATCAGTGGGAGATTAATATTGCCCTTTCTGCTTGTGTGCCAGTCTTGACTCCTGGGTGTGCCATCTCTCTCTCTCTCTCTCTCTCTCTCTCCAATTGTGGGCCATAGAAAGCCTATTTTTTTTTTTAGCTTGATTTGGGTTCCAAAATCTACCTGAAAAAATCACTACATCAATCATTGGGAGAACAATATTGGCCTCTGGGCTTGTGTGCCACTCCTGACTCCTGTGTGCGTCATCTGTCACTCAGTGGGCCATAGAAAGCCTATTTTTTCTTTTATTTGTTTTCTAAATTCTCCCTGAAAAAATCATTTTATTTTATTTGGTTTCTAAATTCTTCCTGAAAAAATCATTTTTTTTTTATTATTTTTTTTTTCTAAAGTCTCCCTGGAAAAAAAAAAAAAATCAAATCAGTGGGAGATTAATATTGCCCTTTCTGCTTGTGTGCCAGTCTTGACTCCTGGGTGTGCCATCTCTCTCTCTCTCTCTCTCCAATTGTGGGCCATAGAAAGCCTATTATTTTTTTAGCTTGATTTGGGTTCCAAAATCTACCTGAAAAAATCACTACATCAATCATTGGGAGAACAATATTGGCCTCTGGGCTTGTGTGCCACTCCTGACTCCTGTGTGCGTCATCTGTCACTCAGTGGGCCATAGAAAGCCTATTTTTTCTTTTATTTGTTTTATAAATTCTCCCTGAAAAAATCATTTTATTTTATTTGGTTTCTAAATTCTTCCTGAAAAAATCATTTTTTTTTATTATTTTTTTTTTCTAAAGTCTCCCTGGGGAAAAAAAAAAAATCAAATCAGTGGGAGATTGATATTGCCCTTTCTGCTTGTGTGCCAGTCTTGACTCCTGGGTGTGCCATCTCTCTCTCTCTCTCTCTCCAATTGTGGGCCATAGAAAGCCTATTATTTTTTTAGCTTGATTTGGGTTCCAAAATCTACCTGAAAAAATCACTACATCAATCATTGGGAGAACAATATTGGTCTCTGGGCTTGTGTGCCACTCCTGACTCCTGTGTGCGTCATCTCTCACTCCGTGGGCCATAGAAAGACTAT
This sequence comes from Ranitomeya imitator, assembly GCF_032444005.1. Lineage (NCBI taxonomy): Eukaryota > Metazoa > Chordata > Amphibia > Anura > Dendrobatidae > Ranitomeya > Ranitomeya imitator. The sequence continues at coordinate 388,142,474 of NC_091286.1, read as the reverse complement.
TTTTTCTTTTATTTGTTTTCTAAATTCTCCCTGAAAAATCATTTTATTTTATTTGGTTTCTAAATTCTTCCTGAAAAAATCTTTTTTTTTTATAATTTTTTTTTCTAAAGTCTCCCTGGAAAAAAAAAAAATCAAATCAGTGGGAGATTAATATTGCCCTTTCTGCTTGTGTGCCAGTCTTGACTCCTGGGTGTGCCATCTCTCTCTCTCTCTCTCTCTCCAATTGTGGGCCATAGAAAGCCTATTTTTTTTTTAGCTTGATTTGGGTTCCAAAATCTACCTGAAAAAATCACTACATCAATCATTGGGAGAACAATATTGGCCTCTGGGCTTGTGTGCCACTCCTGACTCCTGTGTGCGTCATCTGTCACTCAGTGGGCCATAGAAAGCCTATTTTTTCTTTTATTTGTTTTCTAAATTCTCCCTGAAAAAATCATTTTATTTTATTTGGTTTCTAAATTCTTCCTGAAAAAAATCATTTTTTTTTATAATTTTTTTTTTCTAAAGTCTCCCTGGAAAAAAAAAAAAATCAAATCAGTGGGAGATTAATATTGCCCTTTCTGCTTGTGTGCCAGTCTTGACTCCTGGGTGTGCCATCTCTCTCTCTCTCTCTCTCTCTCTCTCCAATTGTGGGCCATAGAAAGCCTATTTTTTTTTTTAGCTTGATTTGGGTTCCAAAATCTACCTGAAAAAATCACTACATCAATCATTGGGAGAACAATATTGGCCTCTGGGCTTGTGTGCCACTCCTGACTCCTGTGTGCGTCATCTGTCACTCAGTGGGCCATAGAAAGCCTATTTTTTCTTTTATTTGTTTTCTAAATTCTCCCTGAAAAAATCATTTTATTTTATTTGGTTTCTAAATTCTTCCTGAAAAAATCATTTTTTTTTTATTATTTTTTTTTTCTAAAGTCTCCCTGGAAAAAAAAAAAAAATCAAATCAGTGGGAGATTAATTTTGCCCTTTCTGCTTGTGTGCCAGTCTTGACTCCTGGGTGTGCCATCTCTCTCTCTCTCTCTCTCCAATTGTGGGCCATAGAAAGCCTATTATTTTTTTAGCTTGATTTGGGTTCCAAAATCTACCTGAAAAAATCACTACATCAATCATTGGGAGAACAATATTGGCCTCTGGGCTTGTGTGCCACTCCTGACTCCTGTGTGCGTCATCTCTCACTCCGTGGGCCATAGAAAGCCTATTTTTTCTTTTATTTGTTTTCTAAATTCTCCCTGAAAAATCATTTTATTTTATTTGGTTTCTAAATTCTTCCTGAAAAAATCTTTTTTTTTTATAATTTTTTTTTCTAAAGTCTCCCTGGAAAAAAAAAAAATCAAATCAGTGGGAGATTAATATTGCCCTTTCTGCTTGTGTGCCAGTCTTGACTCCTGGGTGTGCCATCTCTCTCTCTCTCTCTCTCTCTCTCTCTCTCTCCAATTGTGGGCCATAGAAAGCCTATTATTTTTTTAGCTTGATTTGGGTTCCAAAATCTACCTGAAAAAATCACTACATCAATCAGTGGGAGATAAATATTGGCCTCTGGGCTTGTGTGCCACTCCTGACTCCTGTGTGCGTCATCTCTCACTCAGTGGGCCATAGAAAGCCTTTTTTTGTTTTATTTGTTTTCTAAATTCTCCCTGAAAAAATCATTTTATTTTATTTGGTTTCTAAATTCTTCCTGAAAAAATCATTTTATTCTATTATTTTTTTTTCCTAAAGTCTCCCTGAAAAAAAAAAAAATCAAATCAGTGGGAGATTAATATTTATATTTGTGCTTCAGTGACAGTCCTGCGTGTGTGGCATCTCTCTCATTTGTTGCCACCAACAACAGAGTGTGTAACATTGTGACTGATTTTCGTTGTGGTCTCACTCACCTGTAAAGGGGTAGCTAAATCATACTGAAGTTATAGCTCACCGTGTAAGTTGTGTGACAGCAACAAATACCGTTAGTTTGGTTACGTTTTTAAAACAATGAGGAAGTCTGGTGGAAGAGGTCGTGGCCGGGGGCGTTCATTGTCAGCTGGTAATGAGGGTAGTGGTAGTGGTGGAGCATCAGCTGGTCGTGGGAAAAAAAATATTGCACCTAAGTCTGGAGCTGTGGAGCCAGGTTCGTCGTCTGGCTACACAAGGCCTCGAACGCTCCCTTTTCTGGGAGTAGGAAAACCGCTTTTAAAGCCGGAGCAGCAAGAGCAAGTTTTGGCTTATCTTGCTGACTCAGCCTCTAGCTCTTTTGCCTCCTCTCGTGAAACTGGTAAATGTCAAAGCAGCGCGTCGTTAGTGGATGTTCACGGTCAGGGACAAGTCGCTTCCTTGTCCTCTTCAGCAAAAACAACAACAGAGAAGAATGCAGCAGGCGACACAACGGGTTACTCCATGGAGCTCTTTACACATACCGTCCCTGGCTTAGAAAGTGAAGCAGTTAACAGTCCATGCCCATTACAAGTTGAATCTGACATGGAGTGCACTGATGCACAGCCACAGCCAGACTACTATGCTGGTCCTTTGACTCAGACCACAACATTGCCCTCGCAGGGTAATGATCAAGAATCAGACCCTGATGAGACTATGTTGCCCCATCACGAACGCTATACCACCGACCGACACGGTGACACAGACGAAGTTGCACACGAGCTACAAGAAGAGGTAATAGATGACCCAGTTCTTGACCCCGATTGGCAGCCGTTGGGGGAACAGGGTGCAGGCGGCAGCAGTTCTGAAGCGGAGGAGGAGGGGCCGCAGCAGGCATCAACATCGCAACAGGTTCCATCTGCCGGGCCCGTATCTTGCCCAAAACGCGTGGCAAAGCCAAAACCTGTTGGAGGACAGTGTGGCCATCCGGTTAAAGCTCAGTCTGCAATGCGTGAAAAGGTATCCGATGCTAGAAAGAGTGCAGTCTGGCATTTTTTTAAACAACATCCAATTGATCAGCGCAAAGTCATCTGTCAAAAATGTTCAACTACCTTAAGCAGAGGACAGAATCTGAAAAGTCTCAATACAAGTTGCATGCATAGACATTTAACCACCATGCATTTGCAAGCCTGGACTAACTACCAAACGTCCCTTAAGGTTGTAGCACCCTCGGCCAATGAAGCTAGTCAGCAACGCAACATCCCTTCCGGCAGTGTAGGGCCACCATTTTCCGCACCACCTGCAGTATCTGTGCAGGTTTCTTTGCCAGGCCAAAGCAGTCAGGGTCAGGGAATCACCAGTTTCGTAGTAGGAAACACTGCATCTAGGGCACCGGCGGCAACAATACCATCTCCCATCGTCTCTCAGTCTGCCATGTCCACCGGCACCCCCGCTAGTTCCACGATCTCCAGCTCTCCAGTCCAGCTCACCCTACATGAGACTATGGTTAGAAAAAGGAAGTACTTAGCCTCGCATCCGCGTACACAGGGTTTGAACGCCCACATAGCTAGACTAATCTCGTTAGAGATGATGCCCTACCGGTTAGTTGAAAGCGAAGCTTTCAAAGCCCTGATGGACTACGCTGTACCACGCTACGAGCTACCCAGTCGACACTTTTTTTCCAGAAAAGCCATCCCAGCCCTCCACCAGCATGTTAAAGAGCGCATCGTCCATGCACTCAGGCAATCTGTGAGCACAAAGGTGCACCTGACAACAGATGCATGGACCAGTAGGCATGGCCAGGGACGTTACGTGTCCATCACGGCACACTGGGTGAATGTTGTGGATGCAGGGTCCACAGGGGACAGCAAGTTTGGGACAGTTCTGCCTAGCCCACGGTCTAGGAAACAGTTGGCTGTAGCCGTTCGCACCCCCTCCTCCTCCTCTTCGTCCTCCTGCAGAAGCGAGAGCTCGTCCACAGACCGCAGTCGCACAACCACTCCATCCGCAGCTGCCACTGTTGCACACCAGGTCTCCCATTATGGGGCAGCTACTGGCAAACGTCAGCAGGCTGTATTGGCTATGAAGTGTTTGGGCGACAACAGACACACCGCGGAAGTTCTGTCCGAGTTCTTGCAGAAAGAAACGCAGTCGTGGCTGGGCACTGTAGATCTTGAGGCAGGCAAGGTAGTGAGTGATAACGGAAGGAATTTCATGGCTGCCATCTCCCTTTCCCAACTGAAACACATTCCTTGCCTGGCTCACACCTTAAACCTGGTGGTGCAGTGCTTCCTGAAAAGTTATCCGGGGTTATCCGACCTGCTCCTCAAAGTGCGTGGACTTTGCTCACATATCCGCCGTTCGCCCGTACACTCCAGCCGTATGCAGACCTATCAGCGTTCTTTGAACCTTCCCCAGCATCGCCTAATCATAGACGTTGCAACAAGGTGGAACTCAACACTGCACATGCTTCAGAGACTGTGCGAACAGAGGCGGGCTGTTATGTTTTTGTGGGAGGATACACATACACGGGCAGGCAGTAGGATGGCAGACATGGAGTTGTCAGGTGTGCAGTGGTCGAAGATTCAAGACATGTGTCAAGTCCTTCAGTGTTTTGAGGAATGCACACGGCTGGTTAGTGCAGACAACGCCATAATAAGCATGAGCATCCCCCTAATGCGTCTGCTGATGCAAAGTTTGACGCACATAAAGGATCAGGCGTCTGCAGCTGAGGAAGAGGAAAGCCTTGATGACAGTCAGCCATTGTCTGGCCAGGGCAGTGTACAGGACGAGTTAGGATTGGCCGCTGCGGATTCGCTGCAGTGTTCCATCAGGTTTACAGTACCATGTAAACCTATGGAAAACCAAATCCGCTGTGCGCTGGGCGAAGAGGAGGAGGAGGACGAGGAGGATGATGGGGATGATTATATTTTTAATGAGGAAGCTTTTCCGGGGCCACTGGAAATTGGTGGCGCGGCAAGGCCGGGTTCTGGTTTTTGGAGGGACACAAGTGACGTGGATTTGCCTGAAACTGCCCCTCAACCAAGCACAACCGCAGATTTGAGAACTGGAACTTTGGCCCACATGGCGGATTATGCCTTACGTATCCTCAAAAGGGACACACGCATAACTAAAATGATGAACGATGACGATTACTGGTTGGCCTGCCTCCTTGATCCTCGCTATAAAGGCAAATTGCAAAATATAATGCCATATGAGAACTTGGAACTAATATTAGCAACCAAACAATCAACTCTTGTTGACCGTTTGCTTCTGGCATTCCCTGCACACAGCGCCCGTGATCGTTCTCACACGAGCTGCAGGGGCCAGCAGACCAGAGGAGTTAGAGGGGCAGAAATCAGAAGTGGCGTTGGCCAGAGGGGTTTTCTGACCAGGTTGTGGAGTGATTTTGCTATGACCGCAGACAGGACAGGTACTGCAGCATCAATTCAAAGTGACAGGAGACAACATTTGTCCAGTATGGTTACAAACTATTTTTCATCCCTTATCGATGTTCTCCCTCAACCGTCATTCCCATTTGATTACTGGGCATCAAAATTAGACACCTGGCCAGAATTGGCAGAATATGCATTGCAGGAGCTTGCTTGCCCGGCAGCTAGTGTCCTATCAGAAAGAGTATTCAGTGCTGCAGGTTCAATACTAACAGAAAAAAGGACTCGTCTGGCTACCCAAAATGTAGATGATCTAACCTTCATTAAAATGAACCACAACTGGATTTCGAAATCTTTTGCCCCACCTTGCCCGGCTGACACCTAGCTTTCCTATGAAAAGGTCTTGCCTGTGGACTATTCTGAATGACTTTTCCAATCTCGTAATTTTCTGCACCTGATTGTCCAGCATACGACATGTTTACACCTCACTAAATGGCCAAACTCCCCACACGGGGCCGTGGTATCGACACTTGGCGCCAGCACCCGTGAGAGTGCTGTTTGTCTGAAGAGGTGGGTGTGCCCGCTTTTGGTCGACGGCACTGCCACTGGGTCCCTCCTAGTACAATAAAGTGTCTCTGGCGGTGGTGGTGCGCACCCAACGTCAGACACACCGTTGTAATATGAGGGGCCCTGGGCCTGTACCGCCGGCCACAAGACAGTTCCCCCCCCAGCTCAAACAGTGCTCTACCACTTGCAAAATTATCTCACAGCTCCACCAATGTTTAGTCTATGCGCTGACATCCTTCAATGCCTGCCACTGACAATACCATTGTATTGACATTTTTGTTATGTTAGGCCTTCGAAGCCTGTCTGCGGTCACTCCTTCCACTATGCCTCCACTGACCACACCACTGCTGCCCGTGTACCCCTGGAACCAATTTAAAATTGCCTACAGCCATGTGTTATTATTTTAGGCCTTCGATGCCTGTCTGCGGTCACTCCTTACAATATGCCTCCACTGACCACACCACTGCTGCCCGTGTACCCCTGGAACCAATTTAAAATTGCCTACAGCCAGCCCAATTTTTTTATTTTAGGCCTTCGATGCCTGTCTGCGGTCCGTTCTTTCTACTACTACTACACTGACCAGGCCACTGCTGCCCGTGTACCCCTGGAACCAATTTAAAATTGCCTACAGCCATGTGTTATTATTTTAGGCCTTCGATGCCTGTCTGCGGTCACTCCTTCCACTAGGCCTCCACTGACCACACCACTGCTGCCCGTGTACCCCTGGAACCAATTTAAAATTGCCTACAGCCAGCCCAATTTTTTTATTTTAGGCCTTCGATGCCTGTCTGCGGTCCGTTCTTTCTACTACTACTACACTGACCAGGCCACTGCTGCCCGTGTTCCCCTGGAACCAATTTAAAATTGCCTACAGCCATGTGTTATTATTTTAGGCCTTCGATGCCTGTCTGCGGTCACTCCTTCCACTAGGCCTCCACTGACCACACCACTGCTGCCCGTGTACCCCTGGAACCAATTTAAAATTGCCTACAGCCAGCCCAATTTTTTTATTTTAGGCCTTCGATGCCTGTCTGTGGTCCGTTCTTTCTACTACTACTACACTGACCAGGCCACTGCTGCCCGTGTTCCCCTGGAACCAATTTAAAATTGCCTACAGCCATGTGTTATTATTTTAGGCCTTCGATGCCTGTCTGCGGTCACTCCTTCCACTAGGCCTCCACTGACCACACCACTGCTGCCCGTGTACCCCTGGAACCAATTTAAAATTGCCTACAGCCAGCCCAATTTTTTTATTTTAGGCCTTCGATGCCTGTCTGCGGTCCGTTCTTTCTACTACTACTACACTGACCAGGCCACTGCTGCCCGTGTTCCCCTGGAACCAATTTAAAATTGCCTACAGCCATGTGTTATTATTTTAGGCCTTCGATGCCTGTCTGCGGTCACTCCTTCCACTAGGCCTCCACTGACCACACCACTGCTGCCCATGTACCCCTGGAACCTATTTATAATTGCATAGAGCATCCTTTTTTTAATAGTAGGCGTACAAAGTCTGTCTGCGGTTCACTATTGAAATTGTCCTCCACTGCCCAGAGCACTGCAGCTTGTGTACCCCTGTAACTTTTTTCTGCTGCAGTGAGCCACATTTTTGGTTTGAGTCCTACTACCTGTGTCTGTCTGCGCCACTCAATTCAGCTGTGTTCCTTTGAAAAAAGCTGAGCGTCAATAGTCTTGTTTTCAGCCTCTAGGAATTTTAAAACTGCATTGGGTGTACAACTTTGGTAGGGCCTACTAACGGTGTCTGCCTCCCCAAGGTGTTCCCCAGGTTTCCTCTCCATTGCTTCAATCTTCATGCTCTCGTTTAGTAGTTGTTGGAAACTACGCTGCATTAGGCCTACAAATTGGGTATGGGGTGTAGAGAGATGGTGTGTTACACTCCAAGGTGTTCCCCAGGTTTCCTCTCCATTGCTTCAATCTTCATGCTCTCGTTTAGTAGTTGTTGGAAACTACGCTGCATTAGGCCTACAAATTGGGTATGGGGTGTAGAGAGATGGTGTGTTCCACTCCAAGGTGTTCCCCAGGTTTCCTCTCCATTGTTTCGATCTTCATGCTCTCGTTTAGTAGTTGTAGAAAACTACACTGCATTAGGCCTACAAATTGGGTATGGGGTGTAGAGAGATGGTGTGTTCCACTCCAAGGTGTTCCCCAGGTTTCGTCCACATTGCTTCGGTCTTCCGACTCTCGTTTAGTAGTTGTAGAAAACTACACTGCATTAGGCCTACAAATTGGGTATGGGGTGTAGGGAGACGGTGTGTTACACTCCAAGGTGTTCCCCAGGTTTCGTCCACATTGCTTCGATCTTCCGACTCTCGTTTAGTAGTTGTTGAAAACTACACTGCATTAGGCCTACAAATTGGGTATGGGGTGTAGAGAGATGGTGTGTTCCACTCCAACGTGTTCCCCAGGTTTCCTCGCCATTGCTTCGATCTTCATGCTCTCGTTTAGTAGTTGTTGGAAACTACGCTGCATTAGGCCTACAAATTGGGTATGGGGTGTAGAGAGATGGTGTGTTCCACTCCAAGGTGTTCCCCAGGTTTCCTCTCCATTGCTTCGATCTTCATGCTCTCGTTTAGTAGTTGTAGAAAACTACACTGCATTAGGCCTACAAATTGGGTATGGGGTGTAGAGAGATGGTGTGTTACACTCCAAGGTGTTCCCCAGGTTTCGTCCACATTGCTTCGGTCTTCCGACTCTCGTTTAGTAGTTGTTGAAAACTACACTGCATTAGGCCTACAAATTGGGTATGGGGTGTAGAGAGATGGTGTGTTCCACTCCAAGGTGTTCCCCAGGTTTCCTCGCCATTGCTTCAATCTTCATGCTCTCGTTTAGTAGTTGTTGGAAACTACGCTGCGTTAGGCCTACAAATTGGGTATGGGGTGTAGAGAGATGGTGTGTTCCACTCCAAGGTGTTCCCCAGGTTAACTCTCCATTGCTTCGATCTTCATGCTCTCGTTTAGTAGTTGTTGGAAACTACGCTGCATTAGGGCTACAAATTGGGTATGGGGTGTAGAGAGATGGTGTGTTCCACTCCAAGGTGTTCCCCAGGTTTCCTCTCCATTGCTTCGATCTTCATGCTCTCGTTTAGTAGTTGTTGAAAACTACACTGCATTAGGCCTACAAATTGGGTATGGGGTGTAGAGAGATGGTGTGTTCCACTCCAAGGTGTTCCCCAGGTTTCCTCGCCATTGCTTCGATCTTCATGCTCTCGTTTAGTAGTTGTTGGAAACTACGCTGCATTAGGCCTACAAATTGGGTATGGGGTTTAGAGAGATGGTGTGTTCCACTCCAAGGTGTTCTCCAGGTTGCCTTTCCTGAGCTTCGATCTTCATGCTCTCGTTTAGTAGTTGTTGGAAACTACGCTGCATTAGGCCTACAAATTGGGTATGGGGTGTAGAGAGATGGTGTGTTCCACTCCAAGGTGTTCTCCAGGTTGCCTTTCCTGAGCTTCAATCTTCATGCTCTCGTTTAGTAGTTGTTGGAAACTACGCTGCATTAGGCCTACAAATTGGGTATGGGGTGTAGAGAGATGGTGTGTTCCACTCCAAGGTGTTCCCCAGGTTTCATCGCCATTGCTTCGATCTTCATGCTCTCGTTTAGTAGTTGTTGGAAACTACGCTGCATTAGGCCTACAAATTGGGTATGGGGTGTAGAGAGATGGTGTGTTCCACTCCAAGGTGTTCCCCAGGTTTCCTCTCCATTGCTTCGATCTTCATGCTCTCGTTTAGTAGTTGTTGGAAACTACGCTGCATTAGGCCTACAAATTGGGTATGGGGTGTAGAGAGATCGTGTGTTCCACTCCAAGGTGTTCTCCAGGTTGCCTTTCCTGAGCTTCGATCTTCATGCTCTCGTTTAGTAGTTGTTGGAAACTATGCTGCATTAGGCCTACAAATTGGGTATGGGGTGTAGAGAGATGGTGTGTTCCACTCCAAGGTGTTCCCCAGGTTTCCTCTCCATTGCTTCGATCTTCATGCTCTCGTTTAGTAGTTGTAGAAAACTACACTGCATTAGGCCTACAAATTGGGTATGGGGTGTAGAGAGATGGTGTGTTCCACTCCAAGGTGTTCCCCAGGTTTCGTCCACATTGCTTCGGTCTTCCGACTCTCGTTTAGTAGTTGTAGAAAACTACACTGCATTAGGCCTACAAATTGGGTATGGAGTGTAGAGAGACGGTGTGTTACACTCCAAGGTGTTCCCCAGGTTTCGTCCACATTGCTTCGATCTTCCGACTCTCGTTTAGTAGTTGTTGAAAACTACACTGCATTAGGCCTACAAATTGGGTATGGGGTGTAGAGAGATGGTGTGTTCCACTCCAAGGTGTTCTCCAGGTTGCCTTTCCTGAGCTTCGATCTTCATGCTCTCGTTTAGTAGTTGTTGGAAACTACGCTGCATTAGGCCTACAAATTGGGTATGGGGTGTAGAGAGATGGTGTGTTCCACTCCAAGGTGTTCTCCAGGTTGCCTTTCCTGAGCTTCAATCTTCATGCTCTCGTTTAGTAGTTGTTGGAAACTACGCTGCATTAGGCCTACAAATTGGGTATGGGGTGTAGAGAGATGGTGTGTTCCACTCCAAGGTGTTCCCCAGGTTTCATCGCCATTGCTTCGATCTTCATGCTCTCGTTTAGTAGTTGTTGGAAACTACGCTGCATTAGGCCTACAAATTGGGTATGGGGTGTAGAGAGATGGTGTGTTCCACTCCAAGGTGTTCCCCAGGTTTCCTCTCCATTGCTTCGATCTTCATGCTCTCGTTTAGTAGTTGTTGGAAACTACGCTGCATTAGGCCTACAAATTGGGTATGGGGTGTAGAGAGATGGTGTGTTCCACTCCAAGGTGTTCTCCAGGTTGCCTTTCCTGAGCTTCGATCTTCATGCTCTCGTTTAGTAGTTGTTGGAAACTACGCTGCATTAGGCCTACAAATTGGGTATGGGGTGTAGAGAGATGGTGTGTTCCACTCCAAGGTGTTCCCCAGGTTTCCTCTCCATTGCTTCGATCTTCATGCTCTCGTTTAGTAGTTGTAGAAAACTACACTGCATTAGGCCTACAAATTGGGTATGGGGTGTAGAGAGATGGTGTGTTCCACTCCAAGGTGTTCCCCAGGTTTCGTCCACATTGCTTCGGTCTTCCGACTCTCGTTTAGTAGTTGTAGAAAACTACACTGCATTAGGCCTACAAATTGGGTATGGAGTGTAGAGAGACGGTGTGTTACACTCCAAGGTGTTCCCCAGGTTTCGTCCACATTGCTTCGATCTTCCGACTCTCGTTTAGTAGTTGTTGAAAACTACACTGCATTAGGCCTACAAATTGGGTATGGGGTGTAGAGAGATGGTGTGTTACACTCCAAGGTGTTCTCCAGGTTGCCTTTCCTGAACTTCTATCTTCAGGCTCTCATTAAATTGTAGTTAAATGGAACAACTGCATTTGGCGTACTAGTTGGTTTGGGGCCTACTATCGGTGTCTGCCACTCCTTGCTGTTCTCCTGGTTTCCTGTCCTGAAATTCCATTTTCAGGCTCTTGTTAAGTAGTTGTTAATGTTAGACTGCATTTGGCCTACTAGTTGGGTTGGGGCCTACTATCGGTGTCTGCCACTCCTTGCTGTTCTCCTCAACTGAACAAAGCTGGGCCGCCTGTTTACTACGGTTGTCAATTTTGAACTGCATGTCGACTACTTACTGATTTGGGCCTACTCTCTGTGTCAGCCTCTCATTCCAGTTGTCCTCCACTGCAATGCCCCCTGGTTAGTCCTGTGTTACCAATTTTGAACTGCATTTAGCCCACTTTATTCTTTGGGCCTATATCTGTGTTTCCTCCTCATCCTGCCCATTGCCCAGCCAGTGATAGATGAGTCTGCTGGTACATTGACCCATAACGCAAAATTCCCTGTGCACGCTACACAGCAAGATTGTGACCCTGCTGAAAGTCAGGTTCCTCTTCACGCATACCATACCACCTTACACGGGGACAAAGAGGAAGGTGCAGATGAAAGTGCAGGTTCCTTCATCAGGTGGGGGGAGGGAATACTAGTTGGCGACGTCACTGGCACAGGGCCTCTCATAGTACGCAAAAGTGTTGCTGCCGGTGGGAGGCGCCCCCGCCGTGCAAACACACCGCTGTACTTTGAGGGGCCCTGTGCCAGTGCCAATGCCAACGAGTGGGCCCCCCCTGCTTGCTCAGGATCACAGCACTTGCAAAGTTGAAATACTTACCTCTCCCTGCTCCACTGCCGTGACATGGTCCAGATTTACTGGGCCCACTAATTACTTGAACCAGCCCTACCCCCCACAACTTTAGCCAAATGACCCCCAATTTCAAATGCCTTCCAATTATTATAAGGTAAATTATGATTGACAAGCTTCTTTAACAAGAATGGATGTTTTTGCCATTAAAATGGGCAGTGTAGGTGTTTTCCTGGCCTCCACTCACTGCCGACTATGCTCCCCCATTGACTTGCATTGGGTTTTGTGTTTCGGGCGATACCCGACTTTTCGCGATAATCGGCCGATTCCACTCGACTCGACTTCTAAGATAGTCGGGTTTCGCGAAACACGGCTCGACTCTAAAAAGGTCAAGGTCGCTCAACCCTATCCACCACATGAGTCCAAATCCGCTGCAACCTGTCCACCACAGAATCCACACCAGGACAATCAGAAGGCTCAACCTGCCCTGAAGAAAAACGAGGAAGGAAACCAAAATTACAAAAGAAAGGCGAAACCAAAGTAGCCGAACTGGCCCGATTATTAAGGGCAAACTCGGCCAACGGCAAAAAAGTCACCCAATCATCCTGATCAGCAGACACAAAGCATCTCAAATAGGTTTCCAAGGTTTGATTAGCTCGCTCAGTTTGGCCATTTGTCTGAGGATGGAACGCCGAAGAAAAAGACAAATCAATACCCATCCTAGCACAAAAGGCCCGCCAAAACCTGGAAACAAACTGGGAACCTCTATCAGACACAATATTCTCTGGAATGCCATGCAAACGAACCACATGTTGAAAAAAACAATGGAACCAAATCAGAGGAGGAAGGCAATTTAGGCAAAGGTACCAAATGAACCATTTTAGAGAACCGGTCACAAACCACCCAGATAACAGACATCCTCTGGAACACCGGAAGATCTGAAATAAAATCCATGGAAATATGCGTCTAAGGACTCTCCGGAATGGGCAAAGGTGAAAGCAACCCACTAGCACGGGAACAGCAAGGCTTAGCCCTGGCACAGGTCCCACAGGATTGCACAAAAGCACGCACATCCCGCGACAAGGAAGGCCACCAAAAGGACCTAGCAACCAAATCTCTGGTACCAAAAATTCCAGGATGACCGGCCAACACAGAACAATGGACCTCAGAAATTACCTTACTTGTCCATCTATCAGGAACAAACAGCTTCCCCACAGGACAGCGGTCAGGCTTATCAGCCTGAAACTCCTGAAGCGCCCGCCGTAAATCAGGGGAGATGGCAGATAAAATCACCCCTTCCCTAAGAATGCCAACCGGCTCAAGGACACCAGGGGAATCAGGCAAAAAACTCCTAGAGAGAGCATCCGCCTTAATATTCTTAGATCCCGGAAGATACGAGACCACAAAATCAAAACGGGAGAAAAACAGGGACCACCGAGCCTGTCTAGGGTTCAGCCGCTTGGCCGACTCAAGGTAAATCAGATTCTTATGATCGGTCAAGACCACAATGCGGTGCTTGGCTCCCTCAAGCCAATGACGCCACTCCTCAAATGCCCACTTCATAGCCAACAACTCCCGATTGCCGACATCATAATTGCGTTCCGCAGGCGAAAACTCCCGAGAAAAGAAGGCACATGGCTTCATCAAGGAACCATCAGAATTCCTCTGTGACAAAACGGCCCCTGCCCCAATCTCAGAAGCGTCAACCTCAACCTGAAAAGGAAGAGAAACATCCGGCTGACGCAAGACAGGGGCAGAAGTAAATCGGCGTTTAAGTTCCTGAAAAGCCTCAACAGCCTCAGAGGACCAGTTAGTCACATCAGCGCCTTTCTTAGTCAAATCGGTCAGGGGTTTAACCACACTAGAGAAGTTAGCAATGAAACGGCGATAAAAATTAGCAAAGCCCAAAAATTTTTGAAGACTCTTCACAGATGTGGGTTGAATCCAGTCATGAATGGCTTGGACCTTAACAGGATCCATTTCTATAGACGAATGGGAAAAAATAAACCCCAAAAAAGAAACCTTCTGAACTCCAAATAGGCACTTAGACCCCTTCACAAATAGAGCATTATTACGAAGGATCTGGAACACCATCCTGACCTGCTTCACATGAGACTCCCAATCATTAGAAAAAATCAAAATATCATCCAAATACACAATCAAGAATTTGTCAAGATAATTGCGGAAAATATCATGCATAAAGGACTGAAATACAGAAGGAGCATTAGAAAGCCCGAAAGGCATCACCAGGTATTCAAAATGGCCTTCGGGCGTATGGAATGCAGTTTTCCATTCGTCACCCTTTCTAATACGAACAAGATTATATGCCCCTCGAAGGTCAATCTTGGTAAACCAACTAGCCCCCTTAATCCTAGCAAATAAATCAGAGAGCAAAGGTAAAGGATATTGGAATTTGACCGTGATCTTATTAAGAAGGCGATAATCAATACAGGGTCTTAAGGAGCCATCCTTCTTGGCAACAAAAAAGAATCCTGCTCCCAATGGTGACGAAGACGGCCGAATATGCCCCTTCTCTAAAGACTCCTTAACATAGCTCCGCATGGCGGCATGCTCTGGTACAGACAGATTGAAAAGTCGGCCCTTAGGGAATTTACAACCAGGAATCAAGTCAATAGCACAATCACAGTCCCTATATGGAGGAAGGGAACTGGACTTGGGCTCATCGAATACATCCTGGAAATCCGATAAAAATTCAGGAACATCAGAAGAGGGGGAAGAGGAAATAGACATCAGAGGAACGTCACTATGTACCCCTTGACAACCCCAACTAGTCACAGACATTGATTTCCAATCCAGCACTGGATTGTGTACTTGTAACCATGGAAAACCCAGTACCACATCATCATGTAAATTATGCAACACCAGAAAACGGCAATCTTCCTGATGTGCAGGAGTCATGCACATAGTCAGCTGAGTCCAATACTGAGGTTTATTCTTGGCCAATGGTGTAGCATCAATACCCCTCAATGGTATGGGACTCTGCAAAGGCTGCAAAGAAAAACCACAGCGCCTAGCGAATTCTAAGTCCATTAAGTTCAGAGCAGCGCCTGAATCCACAAATGCCATGACAGAAAAAGATGACAATGAGCAAATCAGGGTCACAGACAGGAGAAATTTAGTAACACTAATGGTAACAGATCTGGCGACCCTCTTAATACGCTTAGGGCAATCAGAAATAGCATGAGCTGAATCACCACAGTAAAAATACAACCCATTCTGACATCTGTATCCCCTCTGTTCCGCTCTAGTCAAAATCCTATCACATTGCATGGACTCAGGACTCTGCTCAGAGGACACTGCCATATGGTGCACCACCCTGCGTTCACGCAGGCGACGATCAATCTGAATGGCTAGAGACATAGATTCGCTCAAACCAATAGGCGTGGGAAACCCCACCATAACATCTTTAAGGGCCTCAGAAAGACCCTTCCTGAAAATGGCTGCCAGAGCGTCCTCATTCCATCCAGTGAGCACAGACCATTTTCTAAATTTCTGGCAGTATAACTCTGCTGCTTCCTGACCCTGACACAGGGCCAACAGTGTTTTCTCAGCATGCTCTACAGAGTTAGGTTCGTCATACAATAATCCGAGCGATTGAAAAAATGCATCTACATTAAGCAATGCCGGATTCCCTGACTCAAGAGAGAATGCCCAGTCCTGAGGATCACCACGTAGCAGAGAAATAACAATCTTTACTTGCTGAATGGGATCACCAGAGGAATGGGGTTTCAGAGCAAAAAACAATTTGCAATTATTTTTAAAGTTCAGAAACTTAGATCTATCCCCGTAAAACAAATCCGGAGTAGGAATTCTAGGCTCTAAGGCCGGAGTCTGAACAACAAAATCTTGGATATTCTGTACTCTTGCAGCAAGCTGATCCACTCGAGAAAATAACCCTTGAACATCCATGCCTGCATCCAAATCCAGAATCACCCAGAAATCAAGAGGAAAAAAAAAAAGACAAAACAAACCAAAGAAAAAAAAATGACTCAAAACTCCTTTTCTTTTCCTTCTTTTGAGAGGCATTCAGTTCAATTTTGGCCAGTTGTACTGTTATGGTCTAGTGATTATGGAGCGACATGACACTAGCTCTGAGCAGGTGGTATCTATACTGACCGCAGACCCTAAGCTCAACACACAACTAGAAGCAGGCGTGGATTGCTCCTAACGCTCCCTAGGCAACTCGTCACAGCCTAAGAGCTAACTACCACTAAAGATAGAAGCAGGAAAACTATCTTGCCTCAGAGAAAATCCCCAAAGGAAAGACAGCCCCCCACATGTAATGACTGTGAGAGGAGAAGGAAATGACATACGTAGTATGAAGCAAGATTGAGCACAGGAGGCCACTTCTAGCTAAAAAGGAAAGTACAGAAAAGAGCTCTGTGCGGTCAGTAGAAAAAACTAGAAAAAGTCCACCGCAGAGAAATGCTAAAATCTCCACACCTAACTAAAGGTGTGGAGGGCAAACTCTGCTGCCCAGAGCTTCCAGTTTAGCTAAATAGATCCATACTGATAAACTGGACAAATGAGCAAAAAACAAGACAGTACAAAACAACAAGTCCACAAAAAGTGAACTGCAAAGGACATGGAAGGACTTAGCTTTGCAGAACTTGGTCAGAGTGTCAGGACAATCCAAAGAGCAATGACTCCAGGCAGAGACAATTGACAACTGGCATTGAATGAGGGCTAAGGCCAGACTAATATAGCCGAGCCCAAATGACAATCAAAGGAAACAGCTGAGAAGCTAAATCCAAGAAGCAGTCATACCACTAAAGACCACAGGAGGAGCCCAAGAGCAGAACTCACAAAAATACTACTTACAACCAAGAACGGAATTCACAACATCCTACGGAAGGTATCATGCAGATTTTGATCAGAATATTGATCTGAGGCTCCATATCTGTATCCCCCCTTGGGAGTGGGAGTAGACTGGACGGCTTGAGGACTGTGCATCTGGAAATGGTGACATTGTCGGGCAGGAGTAGAGAGCACTGGAGTCGAAAATGCCTGGCGGTGGAGAGATGTTTTGGCTGGGTTCGGTTGAGGATTGCTGAGATGTCATGCAACAGGAAACAGCAGGACATATAGATCTCATTTGCATGTACACTCCTCTATAATTATATATACTCATATATCCACAGCTAATATATACATTATAATCAATGGCTTAAAATGGCTGACATAAACCAGACAAACTGTATGGGGTTTTCCAAGCAAAAACAGGAACTTAGGCCAGATGTCCTGAAGTAATGTCTAGAATATCACTGAATCTTGCTGAAATGGCAGATCAACAGTGCCAGATGTATTAAGTGCTGATCAGATGTCTCAACTTTGTCCTAAATGCCGAGAGCTACATTTTAGTTGCCTAATCAGCATTCATATGTGCATTAATCACAATATTCCATATATATTTAGATAACCAATAACAGAGGAGCTAGACAATATGGTAATTAACTAACCACCCCTAACCACTCCTTTCTATATGCAATTATAAAACTATGTATGTACAATAAAGTGTCAGTATTGATGGAATGTTATTGTCACAATGTTGTGCAGTCTCATTCTTGAGCGCTCAAAATACTCAGTCTTATTGGGAACGGCCGCAGCACACACAGGGATAAATTTATCCAAACCAAATTTCCATTACAAAAGCAGGTGCCTAGGATGCAGTGACAGACAGGAGACAGAGCAATGGTTAACAGGGATTTTATATAACACAACAATAGATTAAGCAGGGGTGTATTATAATTAAGGTAACAACAGTTCAACTTATCAGTCTCTGGGCCTTGGTAGGAGGTGGCTGGAAAACCCCTTGGTGGTAAAGCAAGTGGCGCGAGAAGTCTCCAATCCGGTCCCGCAGAAAGGCGATGCACTGTCTCCTTGCAGTGGTGAATCCTTCGGGTCCTTCGGCATGTGGTCTCCTTGCATGGGTACGAGATGTTGTAGAGGTGTGGGTCCACGGCACAGCAGACGTAGCAAACAGTTCAGCAGACAAGGCCACAGAAGTAGTATGCAGTCCAGTGGTTCCGGCCACAGGAACAGGTCAGCACTCAGTAGGCACCGCAGGGATAGGACTCAGCAGTGCCTTTGCGGTGGTGAGCGGAACAATGTTCTGAAGTCCGTACTGGTCACTGTGCGGTGCGGGGATCTCTCTGGGCTCGGTGTCATCAGTCGGGATGGTGCTGCTAACAGAGTGGGAAGGCACGGATAGCTGGTATGGGTAAGTCGAGAGGGAGTCAACCGTCTCTGTGCTCTCACGCTTGTTCCCGCCAAAATCCTCATCTTCCCGTGCACACCGCTATTTACGTTGGACCCGCCCCCATCAGTCAGGTGTCCCGAACTGCTCCGGTCAGAAATCTCTTCCCCCCCCCGGAATAATGGACAGCCCTGACAGTTCCAGCCCAGACATGCAAGAGAGACCGTTAGACTGGCTCTCCTCCCTACACCTGTGCTTACTGGTCCACGTATAAGTGGTTATATGGACCTTGCCACTGATGGCCTTGTGCAGTGCACACCTAATTTTGTCCCTGACATGTTCGTGCAGGGCAGGAATGGCGCACTTGGAAATATAGTGGAGGCTGGGAATCATGTACAGTGGTTCCCATGATCCCAACATATTATTACCCCATTTATAAGTCACTTGTGAGCTGGAGAAAAAGGCTGAGACCGCAGCAGTAGAGGGAGCAATAGGAGGCTCAGATCTTACCTGATTATTCAGATGTGTACTCCACTGAAGCTCGTGCTTTGCATTCAGATGCCTCATCTTGCAGGAGGTGCTCAGGTTATGAACATTTATGTCTTGCTTCAGTCTGTGATGATACTGCCTGCAAACCATCCATGTCTTGTCCGGAAACTCCTTTCAACTGGCCTTGGTGTGCTACGTTCATAGATGTGGTGGCCAGTAGCAGCCAATGTACTTGCTAGGGTCTGGCCACTGTGCTTTTGCACTCTGCTCCATCTTTTGTTGTGGAGCAGGGGCAGCGTAACCACCACCTCTTGCTCTGAACTGCCCATGTCACTCAGATGGCCTTGATTCCATGTGGGGTCTAGGATCTCATCATCCCCCATTGCACCATCGCATCTCTCCAGTCTGTCCTTAACTCTGCTGTCTGACTAATCCACTTCTCTCCATGCTAATTCTCTTCTTTTCCCCTTTGCAAATACTTTCAATGGCTTCCAAATTAAAAAAGAAAAAAAAACAACACAAAAACAGTATTGGCTACCTTCTCCTTTTCTTCTTTCACATATACCACCAAGTCCACCTCCACCTCTTCCTCAACCTACTCCTCCACTTGGACGTCCTCCTCCTGGTTCAAGATTATTTTTTTTATTTTATTTTAAGTCATTTTCCTATCCACATTTGTTTACAGGACCATTCTCCTGCTCTTACCCCCATTTTGCTTGCTTTTGCAGCCATGTAGCCCTTACTACAACCATTTTACAGCCATTTTACAGCATTAAAGTTCGGGACTCCATTGACTTCTATTGGGTTCGTGTTTGGGTCAAGTTGGAATCAAGTTCTATATAAAGTGTTTAGAATGGTGGCACAAAGTGTCACCGTTATTACTGATTCCTGCAGCAATACCAACAAACCTCCACCATAAGTTTGTAAAAATGTGTACAAGACAGATATATATATATATATATACACAAAGGTATATAGGTATGCGCTGGAAAAAATAACAGAACAGATGGCAAAAAGTTTGATAATATCCTTTAAAAGCAGATTAACCCTTTGTGAAATGTCCTAATGTTAAAAGTCTGATATCCAAAACACCGCTAGTATAATCGCGGTGTGTTCACTTCAGGAAGCAGAAAAAGTTATGAAAACACTTAGGGGGTTTTTCCTACCTCTGTTGCTGGCTGGAAATCTTAGACGTTAGTCCTGTTCCAGAGGCTTTCCGGTGTAGTAGCAGCGGTGAGTACTACACGTGGCGTCGGCTCTGCAGGATCCCGTCTCCACCCGAAGGTCAGTTGGTGGTGGCTTGCCGCCGGCCGGGGCAGCCACCCGCTTTCATCACTCCTATTCACCGGAAAGCCTCTGAAACAGGACTAACGTCTAAGAATTCCAGCCAGCAACGGAGGTAGGAAAAAACCCCTAAGTGTTTTCATAACTTTTTCTGCTTCCTGAAGTGAACACACCGCGATTATACTAGCGGTGTTTTGGATATCAGACTTTTAACATTGGGACATTTCACAAAGGGTTACTCTGCTTTTAAAGGATATTATCAAACTTTTTGCCATCTGTTCCGTTATTTTTTCCAGCGCATACCTACTGTATGTCTAGATTTGACCATTAGGCTGGGGTCACAGTTAACGTATGAAAAATCGGTCCAAGTCTCCGTATGGTCATCCGTGTGTAATGCGTTTGCAGTGCTATGATGCGATTTTTTTCGCACCTATGCATCCGTATGACATTCGTATGGCTTTACATTTCTCACGGCTTTTCCTCATTGAATTTAATGGCTCAATGGGCTGAAATGGGGAAAATGTGTGCGTATTTGTCGGAAGCTAGACGAATGGTCTGTGTGGTGTACGAGTTTTTCTCACGCCCAAAGGTTTGCATTGGGAGTTTCGGGCAATAAATGCATATATATGCAGCATGCTGCAATTTTACATGCACGGTGAATACGCCTGAGAAAAAATACAGTGATGTGAGGTGCCCCATAGAGTAACACCAGTGCGAGTGCTATGTGATGTTTCCTCGCCTAGCACTTGTCCATATTCTACGCTAGTGTGACCCTGGCCTTATGCCTTTTTACAGGCCACCACCACTCGACCTCTGCATCAGTGTCCCATCTGCGTCCTCTCACCACTCTGGCAATAGTAGAGGATATGTCTCAAATGTTAGTGTGTTGCTCCATATGAACTGACAAATTTCCACCATTTAAGAAAACTCCCAAATTCATGCAACTTTTAACAGTGCTCAAATCTATATTATTGAAAATTTGACTTTTAAATGGTTATTGATGATTACTGCCTTTAATTTATGGTTACATGCATGGCCACCTTCAGGGTTAAAACACACAAAGAGGCTGCCGTTTGGGTGAGGTGTGGGAACAAACTGCTGATATGTGGTTTGGCCACAAATCAGAAAAGTATTCCATGCATGTTAAAGAAGGACTCCCATTTTTTTCACTTAGGCTATGTGCGCACATTGCAGATTTGCTTGTGTATAATTTTGCGTGGATTCTGTCTCTCTTGGCAGAAAACGCAAAAAATGTGATGTCATTTTCTTGTTCAACCTCTTCAGCCAGATACCCTCATTAATATTAAATAAAGACACAACACACACACACAATTAAAGCATTCCAGAATGCTGTAGATAAGCCCCTGATGCCTGTGGGCTTAGCTAATCTTCGATTTTGGGGGTGACAGGTTCTCTTTAAATAATGACACACACACATACAATGAAATAAAAACACACACACACACACACTCACCAGCCCATGTAGGAGCATTAAAATAATTAACCTAATAATTACCTAATAATTACCTATGCTGTAATAAAACAGCAACTGTTATAAGACTACGTCCCCACGGTCAGTAATCGGCAGCACATTGAACCGTGCGGAATCACCGCGCTCTATATTTTGGACTGGTGATATTTATCTTGCGGAGACTGAGCATCTCGGCAAGATAAATAGACATGCTGCAGTCTGGAAAGACGTGCCACATGTCCGTCTCTGCAGGGAAGCCGCGAGCGCTGGTGCAAGTATAATGGACATGGTATTTCTTGAAATCCCATCCACTATGCTGTAACATCTGGCCGCTGCGGGTTGGATGCTGTGGATGTGCTCAGGGTCCAACCCGCAGCGTTTACTGACTGTGGGAACATACCCTCAGAAATCTGTGTGAAATGCCATATCTGTTTATTTTTCAAAAAAAATTTTAAAAAAAATTGCATGGGCTCCCACATAATTTTAATAACCAGCAGATGGAAAGCTGACAGCTGAGGTTAATATTCTGGGAAGGAGCCAATAGCCATAAAGGTTCCCAGGCTATTAATATCAGCTCACAGCTGTTTGCTTAGCCTTTACTGGCTAGTTTACAGGGGAAGTCCAGAAGATTTTTTACATGGGGTCCGCCTATAAAAAAAAAATCGAACCAGCAAAGACTAGGCAGATGGCTGCGGGCTGATATTAATAGCCTGGGGAGGGGTCATGTATATTGGAACCCCCCAGGCTAAAAACATCAGCTCTCAGAAATCTTATAGATGTACCAATTCTGGCACTTAGCCTCACTTTTCCCACTTGCCCTGTAGCGGTGGCAAGTGGGGTGATATTTGTGGGGTTGATGTCACCTTTGTACTGTCCAGTGACCTAAAAAACACGGCTTAGTAATGAAGAAGCTTCAATAATACTCCTATTGTGCTGTTTAGTGCAAGTTATGCTCTTCAGTTTTATGTGTATTTTCATGCTATGTATGTTCCTACATTTCTGCTCTGCTGTCACCCAATGGCCTTTTTCTGTATTGCAGTTTGTTATTAATTTATTCTTGTGGGCATGTCTTCCACTTCCGGTTCAGGGGTCAAGTCTCCTCTTCATCTGGAAGCCATTTCATTTTTAGTTTACATGCTGTTGTGAGAGGACACGCTTGAACCGGGCTTAGGAAGGCATCAGTCTTTCGACCTCTTGCTGCTCACTCGCTGTCACAAATACACTTGCTGTACCTGGCTCAACTCTGGAGAAGTTACTGTATACCATCCTATGCTGTATGTCCAGATTTCCAAATGAACAAGTCTGGATTGCACAATCCCTGGTGTGCATCATCTCTCCGGACTCTGAACAGCATTGGTCCTGTCTGCCCTACAGCGAGGAAAACTGAAGGTACAATTCTCTCACAACCCTTATTAGTCAACTACACCTCTATTCGCCTCATGTGGGGACAGAACACCTATCCATTACTAATCCTATAGTTATATGGTAAACGAAGACAGTGCCAGAATAAAGTCCTTTAACCCCTTTCTGACATATGACGTACTATCCCGTTGAGGTGGTATGGGCTCCTGGCACATTAACCCCTGGAACACTGCGATCAAACATGATCGCAGCGTTCCGGCGGCATTGGGAAGCATCGCGCAGGGAGGGGGCTCCCTGCGTGCTTCCCTGAGACCCTCAGAGCAACGTGATGTGATCGCTTTGCTCTGGGGGTCTCCTCCGTCCTCCTCCCTGCAGGCTCCAGATCCAAAATGGCCATTGGGGTCCTTCTGGGTCCTGCAGGGAGGCGGCTAGCAAGCGCCTGCTCAGAGCAGGCGCCAGCAAGCCTCCTGCAGTGCCTGTCAGATCGCTGATCTAACACACACTGCAAAGTGTCAGATGAGCAATCCAACACTATATAGTCATGTCCCCCCTGGAACAAAGTAAACAAGTAAAAAAAAAGAATATTTACATGTGTAAAAAATAAAAATCCTAAATAAAGAAAACAAAATATATTGTTCCAATAAATACATTTCTTTATCTAAATAAAAAAAACAATAAAAAGTACACATATTTAGTATCGCCGCATCCGTAACGACCCGACCTATAACACTGTCCCATTAGTAAACCCCTTCAGTGAACATCGTAAAAAAAAATAAAAAAAAAAATGCTTTATTATCATACTGCCGAACAAAATGTGGAATAACACGCGATCAAAAAAAAGGATATAAAAAATCATGGCACCGCTGGAAACATCATCTTGTCCCGCAAAAAATGAGCTGCCATACAGCGTCATCAGCGAAAAAATAAAAAAGTTATAGTCCTCAGAATAAAGTGATGCAAAAATAATTATTTTTATATAAAATAGTTTTTATCGTATAAAAGTGCCAAAACATAAAAAAAAGATATAAATGAGGTATCGCTGTATTTGTACTGACCTGAAAAATAAAACTGTTATATCAATTTTACCAAACGTGGAACGGTATAAACGCCTCCCCCAAAAGAAATTCATGAATAGCTGGTTTTTGGTCATAATGCCTCACAAAAATCGGAATAAAAAGCGATCAAAAAATGACACGTGCCCGAAAATGGTACCAATAAAAACGTCAACTCGTCCCGCAAAAAACAAGACCTCACATGACTTTGTGGACCAAAATATGGAAAAATTATAGCTCTCAAAATGAAATGTGAAGACGCAAAAACAAGCATCTTTTAGTGTGTGACAGCTGGTAATCATAAAAATCCGCTAAAAACCCCGCTATAAATAGTAAATCAAACCGCCCTTCATCACCCCCTTAGTTAGGGAAAAATAATAAAATGTATTTAATTCCATTTTCCCATTAGGGTTAGGGTTAGGTTTGGGGCTAAAGTTAGGGTTAGGGTTGGGGCTAAAGTTAGGGTTGGGGCTAAAGTTAGGGATTGGGCTAAAGTTATGGATAGGGTTTGGATTACATTTACGGTTGGGATTAGGGTTAGAGGTGTGTCAGGGTTAGGGGTGTGGTTAGGGTTGGGATTAGGGTTAAGGGTGTGTTGGGGTTAGGGGTATGATTGGTATTAGGGTTAGGGGCGTGTTTGGGTTAGGGGTGTGGTTAGGGTTATGGTTAGGGTTGGGATTAGGGTTAGGGGTGTGTTTGGGTTAGGGTTTTAGTTAGAATTGGGGGGTTTCCACTGTTTAGGCACATCAGGGGCTCTCCAAACACGACATGGCGTCCTTTCTCAATTCCAGCCAATTTTGCATTGAAAAGTCAAACGGCGCACATTTCCTTCTGAGCTCTGCCATGCGCCCAAACAGTGGTTTACTCCCACATATGGGGTGTCTGCATACTCACGACAAATTGCACAACAACTTTTGGGGTCCAATTTCTTCTGTTATCCTTGGGAAAATAAAAAATTGAGGGCAAAAAGATCATTTTTTTGTGAAAAAATTATTTTTTATTTTTACGGCTCTACATTATAAACTTCTGTGAAGCACTTTGTGGGTCAAAGTGCGCACCACACATCTAGATAAGTTCCTTAGGGGGTCTACGTTCCAAAATGGTGTCACTTGTGGGGTTTTTTAATGTTTAGGTACATCAGGGGCTCTCCAAACGCGACATGGCATCCCATCTCAATTCCAGTCAATTTTGCATTGAAAAGTCAAATGGCGCTCCTTCCCTTTCGAGTTCTGCCATGCTCCCAAACAGTGGTTTACCCCCACATATGGGGTATCAGCGTACTAAGGACAAATTGTACAACAACTTTTGTGGTCCAATTTCTCCTGTTACCCTTGGTAAAATAAAACAAATCGGAGCTGAAGTAAATTTTTTATGAAGAAAAGTTAAATGTTCATTATTTGTTAACCATTCCAAATATTCCTGTGAAACACCTGAAGGGTTTATAAAATTCTTGAATGAGGTTTTGAGCACCTTGAGGGGTGCAGATTTTAGAATGGTGTCACACTTGGGTATTTGCTATCATATAGACCCCTCAAAGTGACTTCAAATGTGACGTGATCCCTAAAAAAAATGGTGTTGTAAAAATTAGAAATTGCTGGTCTACTTTTAACCATTATAACTCCCTAACAAAAAAAAATTTTGGTTCCAAAATTGCGATTGCGCTGATGTAAAGTAGACATGTGGAAAATGTTACTTATTAAGTATTTTGTGTGATATATCTCTGTGATTTAAGGGCATTAAAATTCATAGTTGGAAAATTGCTAAATTTTAATTTTTTTTCCAAATTTCCATTTTTTCACAAATAAGCACAGGTAATATCAAAGAAATTTTACCACTATCATGAAGTACAATATATCCCGAGAAAACAAAGTCAGAATGAACAGGATCCGTTGAAGCGTTCCAGAGTTATAACCTCATAAGGGGATAGTGGTCAAAATTGTAAAAATTGGCCTGTTCATTAATGTGCAAACCACCCTTGAGGGTAAAGTGGTTAATTAGAATAATCACACAGACTCCTTTATTAATTTTAATTTACCATACTTACTGCATCGCCTAATCTCTGACTCCCTCGATCTCCTGCAACAAAAGTACAATAATAAACCAGCATAAATACTCCCTGTCTGACGTAGTCCATTTACCGAGTGTCCCACGACGATGTCACGTGTAGAACAGTCACATCGGGAGATGTGACCGCTCTACCCAGCCTCCAGTGATATACTTGTGACAAGGTGGCACGGGGTAGTTATCATGGGTGTGTCCACTAAGGCACAGTCAGTGAGCATCCCAGCCCCTTGCACGTAGAAAGACAGGTGAAGTCCCAGTCTTGCGGTACAGTCATTTACCTTCATCACACACTCACTTCAGCCACTGGAAATGCGTCCTCCGGATGCACCACAAGCCATAATTTTGGTCCAATGTTTGAACTTTTAATGAATATGAGGTAACAGGAGCAAAATAAAGTAATGCTTCCTGTGCTTTCACTGCGTCTTCAACTCTTTATACAGCATCAATGGCTCCTATACTGGTTTTCTTTGGGAACCACAATAGTCCTTCTGGAGATGTTCCCACAGTGCTAGGGCCCGTCCACACTGCCCGACAGTCCATGGCAGCTTGTATCCTCCTGGTCCGGGTACCCTCTGTTCCTGGACGTGGAGAGAGTCTTGCCCTGGGCAAAGTGCCTGGGCGTCTGCTGCAAGACTAGGAAATACTTTTTCCTGTAAACCTGTTGCACAGCCTCTTGGCCAAACTCCTCCCAACAGTTTAACCCTGTTAAATATGCTTGTTTTGCACATTTATTTAATTAGGACTTTACCAAGTGCGTTATTCTTAAAGAAAAAATGTCATGATATTTTCATAAAAAATGTAGTGGTTTATTAAATTGTCCACAGAAAAACCACATTGCAGCAAAACATAAAAATAGATGAAATAGTTATGAACAGATTGTCCATTTGTAAATATCAGCGCTTGTTACTCATCTTTCCCAAAGTTCTGAATGGTAAAAGCCATCTGTATGTGTGAAGTCTGAAGTCATCATGGCTACCAGCTGTTCCTTCCTTGTGTGACTTGTCTGATGTCCATGGAGAATGATGGTGAAGGCAAGAGGTGACAGCTCCCACGTGACAAGCCCCCCCCGTGACGACCCCCCGCCACCTAAGAGACGTTATTTATATGTCCGACAGATCACGTGTTCCCTCTATATGGTGTTGACTTATACTCTGAACTACATATGCAGAAATAGCTTCTGTAATGTCAGCAAGAAGCAATGTGCTCAGTACAGAATTGAGAATAAGAATAATTCAATTAATAATTAATATTTAACAAACCCTATTTTACCTTTATATCCTTAAACTTGTACATAACAAACACAGCTGTTGTGAATTCGGTTGTCGGGCTCCCTCCTGTGGTCATGAATGGTACTTCGGCTGGTTCTGTCCATGGACTTCCTCTGGTGGGTGTTTCTGAGTTTCCTTCCACAGGTGACGAGGTTAATTCGTTAGCTGGCTGCTCTATTTAACTCCACTTAGATCTTTGCTCCATGCCACCTGTCAATGTTCCAGTATTGGTCTAGTTCACTCCTGGATCGTTCTTGTGACCTGTCTTCCCAGAAGAAGCTAAGTTCCAGCTTGTATTTCTTTGGTTTGCTATTTTTCTGTCCAGCTTGCTATTTTTATTGTTGTCTTGCTTGCTGGAAGCTCTGGGACGCAGAGGGAGCGCCTCCGCACCGTGAGTCGGTGCGGAGGGTCTTTTTTGCGCCCTCTGCGTGGTCTTTTTGTAGGTTTTTGTGCTGACCGCAAAGTAACCTTTCCTATCCTCGGTCTGTTCAGTAAGTCGGGCCTCACTTTGCTAAATCTATTTCATCTCTGTGTTTGTATTTTCATCTTTACTCACAGTCATTATATGTGGGGGGCTGCCTTTTCCTTTGGGGAATTTCTCTGAGGCAAGGTAGGCTTTATTTTTCTATCTTCAGGGCTAGCTAGTTCCTTAGGCTGTGCCGAGTTGCATAGGGAGCGTTAGGCGCAATCCACGGCTATTTCTAGTGTGTTTGATAGGATTAGGGATTGCGGTCAGCAGAGTTCCCACGTCCCAGAGCTCGTCCTTTATTATCAGTAACTATCAGGTCAGTCCGTGTGCTCTTAACCACCAGGTCCATTATTGTCCTGACCACCAGGTCATAACAGTACAGGTGGCCTAAAGTACTAATGCATCTCAATAGAGGGATAAGAGAAGTTCTGAGACCATTTTTTTTTCTTTGCAGTGTGTTTTGTCTCTCTTTTCCCCTTTACCTCTGGGTGGTTCAGGACACAGGTGTAAACATGGACATTCAAGGTCTGTCCTCTTGGATGGATAATCTCACTACAAGGGTACAAAACATTCAAGATTTTGTGGTTCAGAATCCGATGTCAGAGCCTAGGATTCCAATTCCTGATTTGTTTTTTGGTGATAGATCTAAGTTCTTGAATTTCAAAAATAATTGTAAATTGTTTCTTGCCTTGAAACCTCGCTCCTCAGGTGACCCTGTTCAACAAGTAAAGATCATTATTTCTTTGTTACGTGGTGACCCTCAAGACTGGGCATTTTCCCTTGCGCCAGGAGATCCGGCATTGCGTGATGTTGATGCATTTTTCCTGGTGCTTGGATTGCTTTATGACGAACCTAATTCAGTGGATCAGGCAGAGAAAATCTTGCTGGCTCTGTGTCAGGGTCAGGATGAAGCGGAGATATATTGTCAGAAGTTTAGAAAGTGGTCTGTGCTCACTCAGTGGAATGAATGTGCCCTGGCAGCAATCTTCAGAAAGGGTCTCTCTGAAGCCCTTAAGGATGTCATGGTGGGATTTCCCATGCCTGCTGGTCTGAATGAGTCTATGTCCTTGGCCATTCAGATCGATCGACGCTTGCGTGAGCGTAAAGCTGTGCACCATTTGGCGGTACTATCTGAGCATGGGCCTGAGCCTATGCAATGTGATAGGACTTTGACTAGAGCTGAACGGCAAGAACACAGACGTCGGAATGGGCTATGTTTTTACTGTGGTGATTCCACTCATGCTATCTCCGATTGTCCTAAGCGCACTAAGCGGTTCGCTAGGTCTGCCACCATTGATACGGTACAGTCTAAATTTCTATTGTCCGTTACTCTGATTTGCTCTTTGTCGTCCTATTCTGTTATGGCATTTGTGGATTCAGGCGCTGCCCTGAATTTGATGGACTTGGAGTATGCTAGGCGCTGTGGTTTTTTCTTGGAGCCCTTGCAGTATCCTATTCCATTGAGAGGAATTGATGCTACGCCTTTGGCCAAGAATAAGCCTCAGTACTGGACCCAATTGACCATGTGCATGGCTCCTGCACATCAGGAGGATATCCGCTTTCTGGTGTTGCATAATCGGCATGATGTGGTCGTTTTGGGGTTGCCATGGCTACAGGTTCATAATCCAGTATTGGACTGGAAATCTATGTCTGTGTCCAGCTGGGGTTGCCAGGGGGTACATGGTGATGTTCCATTTTTGTCTATTTCGTCTTCCACTCCTTCTGAAGTTCCAGAGTTTTTGTTGGATTATCGGGATGTATTTGATGAGCCCAAAGCCAGTGCCCTACCTCCTCATAGGGATTGCGATTGTGCAATTAATTTGATTCCTGGTAGTAAGTTTCCTAAGGGCCGATTGTTCAATTTATCTGTGCCAGAACACGCCGCTATGCAGAGTTATGTAAAGAAATCCTTGGAGAAAGGCCATATTCGCCCGTCGTCATCACCGTTAGGAGCAGGGTTCTTTTTTGTGGCCAAGAAGGATGGTTCTTTGAGACCTTGTATTGATTACCGCCTTCTTAATAAAATTCCAGTCAAATTTCAGTATCCTTTGCCGTTGCTGTCTGATTTGTTTGCTCGTATTAAAGGGGCTAGTTGGTTCACCAAGATAGATCTTCGAGGGGCGTATAATCTTGTGCGTATTAAACAAGGCGATGAATGGAAAACAGCATTTAATACGCCCGGGGGCCATTTTGAGTACCTGGTTATGCCATTCGGGCTTTCCAATGCTCCATCAGTATTTCAGTCCTTTATGCATGACATCTTCCGAGAGTACCTGGATAAATTCCTGATTGTGTATTTGGATGATATTTTGGTCTTTTCGGATGATTGGGAGTCTCATGTGAAGCAGGTCAGAATGGTGTTCCAGGTCCTTCGTGCGAATTCCTTGTTTGTGAAGGGCAGGGCTGCCACTAGGAATTTCAGGGCCCCATACTGGCAAAATTTTCAGGGCCCCTTAAGACTCCGCCCAGGCTCCACCCCAGCCCCGCCTCCACCCCTCGAACTGTCAACAGCCCCACCGCTGTCTCTTGCCAAAACTCCACTTCTCACAAATCACACATTAACAGTTCCCATTACCAGATCAAACACATAGCCAGCAGCTTTTGTTTTGGCCAAAAGGTTTTTTTAAATTTGAGACGACAACAAGGTAGACTCTTTTGGCCGAGCCCTACTCTACTCTAATCTATTAAACATTTGTTAAAATATGCAATACAATTTAGGTGTATTTTTATTTATTTTTCAATTGACCAATAATACCACATACAAGGGACAAATACCACAACACCATGACCAGACACCATATTATCACCACATAGTGACCTATAATACTATCTACAAGGAACAAATACCGCCACACCATGTGCAGACCACATATTACCACCACAGTGACTGAACAATATCACATACAAGGGACAAATACCACCGCAGCATGTCCAGACCACATATTACCATCACATGGTGACCAACTACATACAAGGAACAAATACCAACACAACATGAACAGACCACATATTACCACCACACAGTGACCGAATAATAGCACATACAAGGAACAAATACCGCTACACCATGGCCGGACAACATATTACCACCACATTGTGACTGAATAGTACAATACTGATCATTAATAAAAAAAAAAATACTATCACCATAAGTGCCATTATACACAGGAGATCTGTACTTAGTATGCAGTGTGTGTACAGGTAATACAGTGGTCGCCGATGCCATTATACACAGGAGCTCTTCATATAGTGTCAGTGTACATGTAATACAGCGATCACTAGTGACATTATACACAGGAGCTCTGTATATAGTGTATAGTGTACATGTAATACAGCGATCACTAGTGACATTATACACAGGAGCTCTGTATATAGTGTATAGTGTACAGATAATATAGTGATCACTAGTGACATTATACACAGGAGCTCTGTATATAGGGTACAGTGTACATATAATACAGCAATCACTAGTGACATTATACAAAGGAGCTCTGTATATAGTGTATAGTGTACAGATAGTATAGTGATCACCAGTGACATTATACACAGGAGCACTGTATACAGTATACAGTGTATGGTGTCAGTGTACAGGTAACATACTCACCAGTGACGTCTCTAGCTAAAGTCCTTCATCTTTGCGTTTCTTTTTAATCCAGCGCAGACCGCTATCACTTCTTTCTGCCAGGACTCGTCTCATCTGCATAAAATAACACAGTTATCTAGAGCACCGCTTCCAGAGCACATTCCCCATTTTTTCCCTTTCTTCTACACTACACATCTGACTACAGACGTTCACCCACCATTAATATATAATTGGTTATTATGCAACCCACCATTCCAAATATAAATTATAATCCGCCACTGTGCCCCCACTATCTGTATATAGCCACTTTCCTCATTTAATATATAAATTAATTAGCACCTGTATTCTTCCAATTTATTACCAGTTACTTTATCCTCAACGAACCCACTATGTACCTCCCGCTCTAACCCTTACCCCAATTCATTATAGTTACATGCCCCTTCTGCCTCAATTCATTGCCACGTCTTCTCTCTCTCCCACCCTCTATTCATTATCAATTGATCTTCCCCACCCTCAAAATTCATTATTTGCTCTCCCCACCTTCAATACATCATTTGCTCTTCCCACCCCCAAGTTCAATTCAATTGCTGTCCACGTCCCTCACACTCACTTCATGTGCAGTCCCCATCACCCCCACTTCATCATTTAGTCCCCTATCATCATTTAGTCCCCTATCCCCCCCGTCACTTCATCTGCAGTCCCCCTTACTTCATCATTTGCAGCCCCCTATCATTTCATCATGTACAGAACCCCCTCAAACACACTTCATCATCTGCAGTCCCTATCACTCCCACATCATTACCTATCCCCATCCCCCCCACATCATTTTCAATTCCCATCACCCCCACATAATTTGCAGTCCCCATCTCCCACATCATCATTTGCAGTCCCCATCACCCCCACATCATTTGCAGTCCCCATCACCCCCACATCATCATTTGCAGTCCCCCCACATCATTTGCAGTCCCCATCACCCCCCATCATCATCTGCAGTCCCCATCACCCCCACATCATCATTTGCAGTCCCCCCACATCATTTGCAGTCACCATCACCCCCCATCATCATCTGCAGTCCCCATCACCCCCACATCGTTTGCAGTCCCCCAACATCATTTGCAGTCCCCATCACCCCCACATCATCATTTGCAGTCTCCATCACCCCCACATCATTTGCAATTCCCATCACCCCCACATCATTTGCAGTCCCCATCACCCCCACATCATTTGCAGTCCCCATCACCCCCACATCATCATTTGCAGTCCCCCAACATCATTTGCAGTCCCCATCACCCCCACATCATCATTTGCAGTCTCCATCACCCCCACATCATTTGCAGTCTCCATCACCCCCACATCATTTGCAGTTCCCATCACCCCCACATCATTTGCAGTCCCCATCACCCCCACATCATCATTTGCAGTCCCCCCACATCATTTGCAGTTGCCATCACCCCCACATCATCATTTGCAGTCCCCATCACCCCCACATCATCATTTGCAGTCCCCCAACATC
Organism: Ranitomeya imitator; assembly: GCF_032444005.1. Lineage (NCBI taxonomy): Eukaryota > Metazoa > Chordata > Amphibia > Anura > Dendrobatidae > Ranitomeya > Ranitomeya imitator. Next base: position 388,109,714 of record NC_091286.1, on the reverse strand, counting down.
ATTTGCAGTCCCCATCACCCCCACATCATCATTTGCAGTCCCCCAACATCATTTGCAGTCCCCATCACCCCCACATCATCATTTGCAGTCTCCATCACCCCCACATCATTTGCAGTCCCCATCACCCCCACATCATTTGCAGTCCCCATCACCCCCACATCATCATTTGCAGTCCCCCAACATCATTTGCAGTCCCCCAACATCATTTGCAGTCCCCATCACCCCCACATCATCATTTGCAGTCTCCATCACCCCACATCATTTGCAGTCCCCATCACCCCCACATCATTTGCAGTCCCCATCACCCCCACATCATCATTTGCAGTCCCCCAACATCATTTGCAGTCCCCCAACATCATTTGCAGTCCCCATCACCCCCACATCATCATTTGCAGTCTCCATCACCCCACATCATTTGCAGTCTCCATCACCCCACATCATTTGCAGTTCCCATCACCCCCACATCATTTGCAGTCCCCATCACCCCCACATCATTTGCAGTCCCCATCACCCCCACATCATCATTTGCAGTCTCCATCACCCCCACATCATCATTTGCAGTCTCCATCACCCCCACATCATTTGCAGTCCCCATCACCCCCACATCATTTGCAGTCCCCATCACCCCCACATCATCATTTGCAGTCCCCTATCCCCCCTTCACTTCATCTGCAGTCCCCCTTACTTCATTTGCAGCCCCAATCATTTCATGTGTAGTACCCCCTCAAATACACTTTATCATTTGCAGCCCCCTATTATTTCATCATGTACAGTACTCCCTAAAACACACCCCATCATCTGCAGTCTCACTCCCCCCCACCTCACCTATTAAAAAAACAAAAATGTTTTTTATACTTACCTCAGTCGTTCCCGGGGCGTCTAGTGTTGTCAGCAGTGAAGCAGCAGCTAGAATGTATGGGCTGCTGAGAGGACCTGACAGGAGCCCCTACATTCTAGCACATTTCACTACTGAGACGGCTGGAATGTATGGGCTGTAGTCAGGACCTGCAGGGAGCCCATACATTCTAGCCACAGCCGAGCAGGAGCTGTGCAGCCGACTAGGTGAGACGGCCGTGCACAGCTCCAAAAAGGCTCCCGGGCCCCAGCGCCGCAGTGCACAGTATTTTACTGCATGATGGGGCCCGATCAGTAGAAGCACAACAGTGGGGCCCCGGATCTGCGGGCCCCTCTGTGTACTGCTGCTGACCGGGCCCCATACAGCAGTAATGGCTGTAATGCCCTGATGGCGGCCCTGGTGAAGGGGTCAAAGTGTCTCTTTGGAGTTCAGAAGGTTTCATTTTTGGGGTTCATTTTTTCCCCTTCTACTATCGAGATGGACCCTGTTAAAGTCCAGGCCATTTACGATTGGACTCAGCCGACATCTGTGAAGAGCCTGCAAAAGTTCCTGGGCTTTGCTTATTTTTATCGGCGCTTCATCGCTAATTTTTCTACTGTTGCTAAACTGTTGACTGATTTGACCAAGAAGGGTGCTGATGTGGTCAATTGGTCTTCTGCAGCTGTAGAGGCTTTTCAGGAGTTGAAGCGTCGTTTTTCTTCTGCCCCTGTGTTGTGCCAGCCAGATGTTTCGCTCCCGTTTCAGGTTGAGGTTGATGCTTCCGAGATTGGAGCAGGGGCTGTTTTGTCGCAAAGAAGTTCTGATGGCTCGGGGATGAAGCCATGTGCTTTCTTTTCTAGAAAGTTTTCGCCTGCTGAGCGTAATTATGATGTTGGTAATCGTGAGTTGTTGGCCATGAAGTGGGCATTCGAGGAGTGGCATCATTGGCTTAAAGGAGCCAAGCATCGCGTGGTGGTCTTGACAGATCACAAGAATTTGACTTATCTTGAGTCTGCCAAACGGTTGAATCCGAGACAGGCTAGATGGTCATTATTTCTCTCCCGTTTTGATTTTGTGGTTTCGTACCTTCCGGGCTCTAAGAATGTGAAGGCTGATGCCCTGTCAAGGAGTTTTGTGCCTGACTCTCCGGGTGTTCCTGAGCCGGCGGCTATTCTCAAAGAGGGGGTAATTTTGTCTGCCATCTCCCCTGATTTGCGGCGGGTGCTGCAAAAATTTCAGGCTGATAGACCTGACCTGTTATGAACAGGTAATTCAGAACCACAATGGACCTTGAAGTTCAGAGCACACAAAGTGACCTGACAATTACCAAAAACATAGGACGAGCTCTGAGACGTGGGAACTCTGCTGACCGCAATCCCTAATCCTATCACACCACACTAGAGGTAGCCGTGGATTGCGCCTAACGCTCCCTATGCAACTCGGCACAGCCTGAGAAACTAACTAGCCCTGAAGATAGAAAAATAAGCCTACCTTGCCTCAGAGAAATTCCCCAAAGGAAAAGGCAGCCCCCACATATAATGACTGTGAGTAAAGAAGAAAATACAAACACAGAGATGAAATATATTTAGCAAAGTGAGGCCCGACTTACTGAATAGACCGAGGATAGGAGAGATAGCTTTGCGGTCAACACAAAAACCTACAAACAACCACGCAGAGGGGCAAAAAGACCCTCCGCACCGACTAACGGTATGGAGGTGCTCCCTCTGCGTCTCAGAACTTCCAGCAAGCAAGAAAAACCAATATAGCAAGCTGGACAGAAAAAATAGCAAAGAAAAGTAACACAAGCAGAACTTAGCTTATGCAGGATAGAGGCCACAGGAACGATCCAGGAGGAAGCAAGACCAATACTAGAACATTGACTGGAGGCCAGGATCAAAGCACCAGGTGGAGTTAAATAGAGCAGCACCTAACGACTTAACCTCATCACCTGAGGAAGGAAACTCAGAAGCCGCAGTACCACTCTCATCCACCAAAGGAAGCTCATAAACAGAACCAGCCGAAGTACCACTCACGACCACAGGAGGGAGCTTGGCCACAGAATTCACAACAGTACCCCTAAAGGAGGGTCACCGAACCCTCACCAGAGCCCCCAGGCCGACCAGGATGAGCCACATGAAAGGCACGAACCAGATCGGCAGCATGGACATCAGAGGCAAAGACCCAGGAATTATCTTCCTGACCATAACCTTTCCACTTAACCAGGTACTGGAGTTTCCGTCTCGAAACACGAGAATCCAAAATCTTCTCCACTATATACTCCAATTCCCCTTCAACCAAAACCGGAGCAGGAGGATCAATAGATGGAACCACAGGTGCCACGTATCTCCGCAACAATGATCTATGGAACACGTTATGGATGGAAAAAGAAGCTGGAAGAGTCAAACGAAAAGACACAGGATTAAGAACCTCAGAAATCCTATATGGACCAATGAAACGAGGCTTAAATTTAGGAGAGGAAACCTTCATAGGAATATAACGAGATGACAACCAAACCAAATCCCCAACATGAAGTCGGGGACCCACACAGCGCCTGCGGTTAGCGAAACGTTGAGCCTTCTCCTGGGACAAAGTCAAATTGTCCACTACATGAGTCCAAATCTGCTGCAACCTATCCACCACAGTATCCACACCAGGACAGTCCGAAGACTCAACCTGCCCTGAAGAGAAACGAGGGTGGAACCCAGAATTGCAGAAAAACGGCGAAACCAAGGTAGCCGAGCTGGCCCGATTATTAAGGGCGAACTCAGCCAAAGGCAAAAAGGACACCCAATCATCCTGATCAGCAGAAACAAAACATCTCAGATATGTTTCCAAGGTCTGATTGGTTCGTTCAGTCTGGCCATTTGTCTGAGGATGGAAAGCCGAGGAAAAAGACAAATCAATGCCCATCCTAGCACAAAAGGCTCGCCAAAACCTCGAAACAAACTGGGAACCTCTGTCAGAAACGATGTTCTCTGGAATGCCATGTAAACGAACCACATGCTGGAAAAACAATGGCACCAAATCAGAGGAGGAAGGCAATTTAGACAAGGGCACCAAATGGACCATCTTAGAGAAGCGATCACAAACCACCCAAATGACCGACATTCTTTGAGAGACGGGGAGATCCGAAATAAAATCCATAGAGATATGTGTCCAAGGCCTCTTCGGGACCGGCAAGGGCAAAAGCAACCCACTGGCACGAGAACAGCAGGGCTTAGCCCGAGCACAAATCCCACAGGACTGCACAAAAGAACGCACATCCCGCGACAGAGACGGCCACCAAAAGGATCTAGCCACCAAATCTCTGGTACCAAAGATTCCAGGATGACCAGCCAACACCGAACAATGAACCTCAGAGATAACTTTATTCGTCCACCTATCAGGGACAAACAGTTTCTCCGCTGGGCAACGGTCAGGTCTATTAGCCTGAAATTTTTGCAGCACCCGCCGCAAATCAGGGGAGATGGCAGACAAAATTACCCCCTCTTTGAGAATAGCCGCCGGCTCAGGCAAACCCGGAGAATCGGGCACAAAACTCCTAGACAGGGCATCCGCCTTCACATTTTTAGAGCCCGGAAGGTACGAAACCACAAAGTCAAAACGGGAGAAAAACAGCGACCAACGAGCCTGTCTAGGATTCAACCGTTTGGCAGACTCGAGATAAGTCAAGTTTTTGTGATCAGTCAAGACCACCACGCGATGCTTAGCTCCTTCAAGCCAATGACTCCACTCCTCGAATGCCCACTTCATGGCTAGCAACTCTCGATTGCCAACATCATATTTTCGCTCAGCAGGCGAAAATTTCCTGGAAAAGAAGGCGCATGGTTTCATCACCGAGCAATCAGAACTTCTCTGCGACAAAACAGCCCCTGCTCCAATTTCAGAAGCATCAACCTCGACCTGGAACGGAAGCGAAACATCTGGTTGGCACAACACAGGGGCAGAAGAAAAACGACGCTTCAACTCCTGAAAAGCTTCCACAGCAGCAGAAGACCAATTGACCACATCAGCACCCTTCTTGGTTAAATCAGTCAACGGTTTAGCAATACTAGAAAAATTATTGGTGAAGCGACGATAAAAATTAGCAAAGCCCAGGAACTTCTGCAGACTCTTCAGTGATGTTGGCTGAGTCCAATCATAAATGGCCTGAACTTTAACAGGGTCCATCTCGATAGTAGAAGGAGAAAAAATGAACCCCAAAAATGAAACCTTCTGAACACCAAAGAGACACTTTGACCCCTTCACAAACAAAGAATTAGCACGCAGGACCTGGAACACCATTCTGACCTGCTTCACATGAGACTCCCAATCATCCGAGAAGACCAAAATATCATCCAAGTATACAATCAGGAATTTATCCAGGTACTCTCGGAAGATGTCATGCATAAAGGACTGAAACACTGATGGAGCATTAGAAAGCCCGAATGGCATAACCAGGTACTCAAAATGGCCTTCGGGCGTATTAAATGCTGTTTTCCATTCATCGCCCCGTTTAATACGCACAAGCTTATACGCACCACGAAGATCTATCTTGGTGAACCAACTAGCCCCCTTAATCCGAGCAAACAAATCAGACAGCAGCGGCAAGGGGTACTGAAATTTGACCGTAATTTTATTTAGAAGGCAGTAATCAATACAAGGTCTCAGCGAACCATCCTTCTTGGCCACAAAAAAGAACCCCGCTCCCAATGGCGACGATGACGGGTGAATATGACCCTTCTCCAAAGACTCCTTCACGTAACTCCGCATAGCGGCGTGCTCAGGCACAGATAAATTAAACAGTCGACCCTTAGGAAACTTACTACCAGGAATCAAATCGATAGCACAATCACAATCCCTATGCGGAGGTAGGGCATTGGACTTGGGCTCATCGAATACATCCCGGTAATCAGACAAGAACTCTGGGACCTCAGAAGGGGTGGATGATGAAATAGACAGAAATGGAACATCACCATGTACCCCCTGACAACCCCAGCTGGACGCAGACATTGATTTCCAATCTAATACTGGGTTATGGACTTGTAGCCATGGCAACTCCAACACGACCACATCATGCAGATTATGCAACACCAGAAAGCGAATATCCTCCTGGTGCGCCGGAGCCATGCACATGGTCAGCTGGGTCCAATACTGAGGCTTATTCTTGGCCAAAGGCGTAGCATCAATTCCTCTCAATGGAATAAGACACTGCAAGGGCTCCAAGACAAACCCACAGCGCCTAGCAAACTCCAAGTCCATCAAATTCAGGGCAGCGCCTGAATCCACAAATGCCATGACAGAATAGGAAGACAAAGAGCAGATCAAAGTAACGGACAAAAGAAATTTCGTCTGTACCGTACCAATGGTGGCGGACCTAGCGAACCACGTAGTGCGCTTAGGACAATCGGAGATAGCATGAGTGGAATCACCACAGTAGAAACACAGCCCATTCTGACGTCTGTGTTCCTGCCTTTCAGCTCTGGTCAAAGTCCTATCGCACTGCATAGGCTCAGGTTTATGCTCAGATAATACCGCCAAATGGTGCACAGATTTACGCTCACGCAAGCGACGACCGATCTGAATGGCCAAAGACATAGACTCATTCAGACCAGCAGGCATAGGAAATCCCACCATGACATCCTTAAGGGCTTCAGAGAGACCCTTTCTGAAAATAGCTGCCAGCGCACATTCATTCCATTGAGTGAGCACGGACCACTTTCTAAACTTCTGACAATAAATCTCTATCTCATCCTGACCCTGACACAGAGCCAGCAAATTTTTCTCTGCCTGATCCACTGAATTAGGTTCGTCGTACAGCAATCCGAGCGCCAGAAAAAATGCATCAATATTACATAATGCAGGATCTCCTGGCGCAAGGGAAAATGCCCAGTCTTGAGGGTCGCCACGTAATAAAGAAATAATGATCTTAACTTGTTGAACTGGGTCACCAGAGGAGCGGGGTTTCAAAGCCAGAAATAGTTTACAATTATTTTTAAAATTCAAAAACTTAGCTCTATCTCCAGAAAATAACTCAGGAATAGGAATTTTAGGTTCTAACATAGGATTCTGAACCACTAAATCTTGAATGTTCTGTACTCTTATAGTAAGATTATCCATCAAAGAGGACAGACCCTGAATGTCCATGTCCACACCTGTGTTCTGAACCACCCTGATGTAAAGGGGAAAAGAAAGACAGAACACAGTGCAAAGAAAAAAAAATGGTCTCAGAACTTCTCTTTTCCCTCTATTGAGAAGCATTAGTACTTTGGGCCTCCAGTACTGTTATGAACAGGTAATTCAGAACCACAATGGACCTTGAAGTTCAGAGCACACAAAGTGACCTGACAATTACCAAAAACATAGGACGAGCTCTGAGACGTGGGAACTCTGCTGACCGCAATCCCTAATCCTATCACACCACACTAGAGGTAGCCGTGGATTACGCCTAACGCTCCCTATGCAACTCGGCACAGCCTGAGAAACTAACTAGCCCTGAAGATAGAAAAATAAGCCTACCTTGCCTCAGAGAAATTCCCCAAAGGAAAAGTCAGCCCCCCACATATAATGACTGTGAGTAAAGAAGAAAATACAAACACAGAGATGAAATAGATTTAGCAAAGTGAGGCCCGACTTACTGAATAGACCGAGGATAGGAGAGATAGCTTTGCGGTCAACACAAAAACCTACAAACAACCACGCAGAGGGGCAAAAAGACCCTCCGCACCGACTAACGGTATGGAGGTGCTCCCTCTGCGTCTCAGAACTTCCAGCAAGCAAGAAAAACCAATATAGCAAGCTGGACAGAAAAAATAGCAAACAAAAGTAACACAAGCAGAACTTAGCTTATGCAGGATAGAGGCCACAGGAACGATCCAGGAGGAAGCAAGACCAATACTAGAACATTGACTGGAGGCCAGGATCAAAGCACCAGGTGGAGTTAAATAGAGCAGCACCTAACGACTTAACCTCATCACCTGAGGAAGGAAACTCAGAAGCCGCAGTACCACTCATCCACCAAAGGAAGCTCATAGACAGAACCAGCCGAAGTACCACTCACGACCACAGGAGGGAGCTTGGCCACAGAATTCACAACACTGACCGTTGCCCAGCGGAGAAACTGTTTGTCCCTGATAGATGGACTAGTAGAGTTATCTCTGAGATTCATTGTTCAGTGTTGGCTGGGCATCCTGGAATCTTTGGTACCAGAGATTTGGTGGCTAGATCCTTTTGGTGGCCGTCTTTGTCACGGGATGTGCGTACTTTTGTGCAGTCATGTGGGACTTGTGCTCGGGCTAAGCCCTGCTGTTCTCGTGCCAGTGGGTTGCTTTTGCCCTTGCCGGTCCCGAAGAGGCCCTGGACGCATATTTCTATGGATTTTATTTCGGATCTCCCCGTCTCTCAAAAGATGTCGGTCATTTGGGTGGTTTGTGATCGCTTTTCTAAGATGGTCCATTTGGTACCTTTGTCTAAATTGCCTTCCTCCTCTGATTTGGTGCCATTATTTTTCCAGCATGTGGCTCGTTTACATGGTATCCCGGAGAACATCGTTTCTGACAGAGGTTCCCAGTTTGTTTCGAGGTTTTGGCGATCCTTTTGTGCTAGGATGGGCATTGATTTGTCTTTTTCCTCGGCTTTCCATCCTCAGACAAATGGCCACACCGAACGAACTAATCAAACTTTGGAAACATATCTGAGATGCTTTGTTTCTGCTGATCAGGATGATTGGGTGTCCTTTTTGCCGTTGGCTGAGTTCGCTCGGCTACTTTGGTTTCGCCGTTTTTCTGCAATTCTGGTTTCCATCCTCGTTTCTCTTCAGGGCAGGTTGAGTCTTCGGACTGTCCTGGTGTAGATACTGAGGTGGATAGGTTGCAGTAGATTTGGACTCATGTGGTGGACAATTTCACATTGTCCCAGGAGAAGGCTCAACGTTTCGCTAACCGCCGGCGCTGTGTGGGTCCCCGACTTCGTGTTGGGGATTTGGTTTGGTTGTCATCTCATTATGTTCCTATGAAGGTTTCCTCTCCTAAGTTTAAGCCTCGTTTCATTGGTCCGTATAAGATTTCTGAGGTTATCAATCCTGTGTCATTTCGTTTGGCCCTTCCTGCTTCTTTTGCCATCCATAATGTGTTCCATAGGTCGTTATTGCGGAGATACGTGGCGCCTGTGGTTCCATCCGTTGATCCTCCTGCCCCGGTGTTGGTTGAGGGGGAGTTGGAGTATGTGGTGGAGAAGATTTTGGATTCTCGTGTTTCGAGACGGAAACTCCAGTACCTGGTCAAGTGGAAGGGTTATGGTCAGGAAGATAATTCCTGGGTTTTTGCCTCTGATGTTCATGCTGCCGATCTGGTTCGTGCCTTTCATTTGGCTCATCCTGGTCGGCCTGGGGGCTCTGGTGAGGGTTCGGTGACCCCTCCTCAAGGGGGGGGGTACTGTTGTGAATTCGGTTGGGTTGTTGGGCTCCCTCCTGTGGTCATGAATGGTACTTCAGCTGGTTCTGTCCATGGACTTCCTCTGGTGGGTGTTTCTGAGTTTCCTTCCACAGGTGACGAGGTTAATTCGTTAGCTGGCTGCTCTATTTAACTCCACTTAGATCTTTGCTCCATGCCACCTGTCAATGTTCCAGTATTGGTCTAGTTCACTCCTGGATCGTTCTTGTGACCTGTCGTCCCAGCAGAAGCTAAGTTCCAGCTTGTATTTCTTTGGTTTGCTATTTTTCTGTCCAGCTTGCTATTTTTATTGTTGTCTTGCTTGCTGGAAGCTCTGGGACGCAGAGGGAGCGCCTCCGCACCGTGAGTCGGTGCGGAGGGTCTTTTTTGCGCCCTCTGCGTGGTCTTTTTGTAGGTTTTTGTGCTGACCTCAAAGTAACCTTTCCTATCCTCGGTCTGTTCAGTAAGTCGGGCCTCACTTTGCTAAATCTATTTCATCTCTGTGTTTTTATTTTCATCTTTACTCACAGTCATTATATGTGGGGGGCTGCCTTTTCCTTTGGGGAATTTCTCTGAGGCAAGGTAGGCTTTATTTTTCTATCTTCAGGGCTAGCTAGTTCCTTAGGCTGTGCCGAGTTGCATAGGGAGCGTTAGGCGCAATCCACGGCTATTGCGGTCAGCAGAGTTCCCACGTCCCAGAGCTCGTCCTTTTATTATCAGTAACTATCAGGTCAGTCCGTGTGCTCTTAACCACCAGGTCCATTATTGTCCTGACCACCAGGTCATAACACACAGCACTTAACAGTATACACAGTACAAGAACAGGCATAATAAACACAGCACATTACATCGGTAAAACATTGCACATTAACACATGATATCACCATATAAAACATGCGCGAACCATTAAGGTGCCGCATGGGCTCAGTGTGTAGGAGAAAGGAGGCTGTTATGATAGACAATTCAGTATCACAATGGACATGGAGGTCAGAGCACATACAGTGATCTGACAATAACCCAAAATAATAGAACGAGCTCTGAGACGTGGGAACTCTGCAGACCGCAATCCCTGATCCTCTCCAAACACAACTAGAGGCAGCCGTGGATTGCGCCTAACGCTCCCTATGCAACTCGGCACAGCCTGAGAAACTAACTAGCCTGAAGATAGAAAAAATAAGCCTACCTTGCCTCAGAGAAATACCCCAAAGGAAAAGGCAGCCCCCCACATATAATGACTGTGAGTAAGATGAAAAGACAAACCTAGGGATGAAATAGATTCAGCAAAGTGAGGCCCGATATTCTAGACAGAACGAGGATAGGAAAGATAACTTTGTGATCTACACAAAACCCTAAAGAAAACCACGCAAAGGGGCAAAAAGACCCTCCGTACCGAACTAACGGCACGGAGGTACACCCTTTGCGTCCCAGAGCTTCCAGCAAAACAAATAGACAAGCTGGACAGAAAAAATAGCAACAAATAGCAAAGAAGCACTTAGCTATGCAGAGCAGCAGGCCACAGGAATGATCCAGAGAAACACAAGTCCAACACTGGAACATTGACAGGAAGCAAGAATCAAAGCATTAGGTGGGGTTAAGTAGAGAAGCACCTAACGACCTCACCAGATCACCTGAGGGAGGAAACTCAGAAGCAGCAATACCAGTTTCCTCCACAAACGGAAGCTCCCAGAGAGAATCAGTCGAAGTACCACTCACGACCACAGGAGGGAGCTCTGCCACAGAATTCACAACAGTACCCCCCCTTGAGGAGGGGTCACCGAACCCTCACCGGAGCCCCCAGGCCGACCAGGATGAGCCACATGAAAGGCACGAACAAGATCGGGAGCATGGACATCAGAGGCAAAATCCCAGGAATTATCCTCCTGAGCATAACCCTTCCATTTAACCAGATACTGGAGTTTCCGTCTTGAAACACGAGAATCCAAAATCTTCTCCACAATATACTCCAATTCCCCCTCCACCAAAACCGGGGCAGGAGGGTCAACAGATGGAACCATAGGTGCCACGTATCTCCGCAACAATGACCTATGGAAGACGTTATGTATGAAAAAAGAATCTGGGAGGGTCAGACGATAAGACACAAGATTAATAACCTCAGAAATCCTATAAGGACCAATGAAACGAGGTTTAAACTTCGGAGAGGAAACCTTCATAGGAATATGACGAGAAGATAACCAAACCAGATCCCCAACACGAAGTCGAGGACCCACACGGCGTCTGCGATTAGCGAAACGTTGAGCCTTCTCCTGGGACAAGATCAAATTGTCCACTACATGAGTCCAAATCTGCTGCAACCTGTCCACCACAGTATCCACACCAGGACAGTCCGAAGACTCAACCTGTCCTGAAGAGAAACGAGGATGGAACCCAGAATTGCAGAAAAATGGCGAAACCAAGGTAGCCGAGCTGGCCCGATTATTAAGGGCGAACTCAGCCAAAGGCAAAAAGGACACCCAGTCATCCTGATCGGCAGAAACAAAGCATCTCAGATAAGTTTCCAAGGTCTGATTGGTTCGTTCGGTCTGGCCATTAGTCTGAGGATGAAAAGCCGAGAAAAAAGACAAGTCAATGCCCATCCTACCACATAAGGCTCGCCAAAACTTCGAAACAAACTGGGAACCTCAGTCAGAAACGATATTCTCTGGAATGCCATGCAAACGAACCACATGCTGGAAGAACAATGGCACCAAATCAGAGGAGGAAGGCAACTTGGACAAGGGTACCAGATGGACCATCTTAGAAAAGCGATCACAGACCACCCAAATGACTGACATCTTTTGAGAGACGGGAAGATCTGAAATAAAATCCATAGAGATATGTGTCCAAGGTCTCTTCGTGACCGGCAAGGGCAAAAGCAACCCACTGGCACGAGAACAACAGGGCTTAGCCCGAGCACAAATCCCACAGGACTGCACAAAAGAACGCACATCCCGCGACAGAGATGGCCACCAAAAGGATCTAGCCACTAACTCTCTGGTACCAAAGATTCCAGGATGACCAGCCAACACCGAACAATGAACCTCAGAGACCACTTTATTTGTCCACCTATCCGGGACAAACAGTTTCTCCGCTGGACAACGATCAGGTTTATTAGCCTGAAATTTTTGCAGCACCCGCCGCAAATCAGGGGAGATGGCAGACACAATTACTCCTTCCTTGAGGATACCCGCCGGCTCAGATAAACCCGGAGAGTCGGGCACAAAACTCCTAGACAGAGCATCCGCCTTCACATTTTTAGAGCCCGGAAGGTACGAAATCACAAAGTCAAAACGGGCGAAAAACAGCGACCAACGAGCCTGTCTAGGATTCAAACGCTTAGCAGACTCGAGATAAGTCAGGTTCTTATGATCAGTCAATACCACCACGCGATGCTTAGCTCCTTCAAGCCAATGACGCCACTCCTCGAATGCCCACTTCATGGCCAGCAACTCTCGGTTGCCCACATCATAATTCCGCTCAGCAGGCGAAAACTTCCTGGAAAAAAAAGCGCATGGTTTCATCACTGAACAATCAGAACCTCTCTGCGACAAAACAGCCCCTGCTCCAATCTCAGAAGCATCAATCTCGACCTGGAACGGAAGAGAAACATCAGGTTGACACAACACAGGGGCAGAAGAAAAACGACGCTTCAACTCTTGAAAAGCTTCCACAGCAGCAGAAGACCAATTGACCAAATCAGCACCCTTCTTGGTCAAATCGGTCAATGGTTTGGCAATACTAGAAAAATTGCAGATGAAGCGACGATAAAAATTAGCAAAGCCCAGGAACTTTTGCAGACTTTTCAGAGATGTCGGCTGAGTCCAATCATGGATGGCTTGGACCTTAACAGGATCCATCTCGATAGTAGAAGGGGAAAAGATGAACCCCAAAAATGAAACCTTCTGCACACCAAAGAGACACTTTGATCCCTTCACAAACAAAGAATTAGCACGCAGGACCTGAAAAACCGTTCTGACCTGTTTCACATGAGACTCCCAATCATCCGAGAAGATCAAAATGTCATCCAAGTACACAATCAGGAATTTATCCAGGTACTCTCGGAAGATGTCATGCATAAAGGACTGAAACACTGATGGAGCATTGGCAAGTCCGAATGGCATCACTAGATACTCAAAATGACCCTCGGGCGTATTAAATGCAGTTTTCCATTCATCGCCTCGCCTGATTCGCACCAGATTATACGCACCACGAAGATCAATTTTGGTGAACCAACTAGCCCCCTTAATCCGAGCAAACAAATCAGATAACAAAGGCAAGGGGTACTGAAATTTAACAGCGATCTTATTAAGAAGGCGATAATCTATACAAGGTCTCAGCGAAACATCCTTTTTGGCTACAAAAAAGAACCCTGCTCCTAATGGCGACGATGACGGGCAAATATGCCCCTTCTCCAGGGATTCCTTCACATAACTGCGCATAGCGGTGTGCTCAGGCACGGATAAATTAAATAGTCGACCTTTTGGGAATTTACCACCAGGAATCAAATTGATAGCACAATCACAATCCCTATGCGGAGGTAGGGCATCGGACTTGGGCTCATCAAATACATCCCCGTAATCAGACAAGAACTCTGGAACCTCAGAAGGGGTGGATGACGAATTTGACAAAAATGGAACATCACCATGTACCCCCTGACAACCCCAGCTGGACACCGACATGGATTTCCAATCCAATACTGGATTATGGGCTTGTAGCCATGGCAACCCCAACACGACCACATCATGCAGATTATGCAACACCAGAAAGCGAATATCCTCCTGATGTGCAGGAGCCATGCACATGGTCAGCTGGGTCCAGTATTGAGGCTTATTCTTGGCAAAAGGCGTAGCATCAATACCTCTCAGTGGAATAGGACACTGCAAGGGCTCCAAGAAAAACCCACAACGCTTAGCATATTCCAAGTCCATCAAATTCAGAGCAGCGCCTGAATCCACAAACGCCATGACAGAATATGATGACAAAGAGCAGATCAAGGTAACGGACAGATGAAATTTTGACTGTACCGTACCAATGGTGGCAGACCTAGCGAACCGCTTAGGACAATCAGAGATAGCATGAGTGGAATCACCACAGTAGAAACACAGCCCATTCAGACGTCTGTGTTCTTGCCGTTCAACTCTGGTCAAAGTCCTATCGCACTGCATAGGCTCAGGTTTAAGCTCAGGTAATACCGCCAAATGGTGCACAGATTTACGCTCACGCAAGCGTCGACCGATCTGAATAGCCAAAGACATAGACTCATTCAAACCAGCAGGCATAGGAAATCCCACCATGACATCCTTAAGGGCTTCAGAGAGACCCTTTCTGAACATAGCTGCCAGCGCAGATTCATTCCATTGAGTGAGCACTGACCATTTTCTAAATTTCTGGCAATATACCTCTATCTCATCCTGACCCTGACAAAGAGCCAGCAAATTCTTTTCTGCCTGATCCACTGAATTAGGCTCATCGTACAGCAATCCGAGCGCCAGGAAAAATGCATTGATATTACTTAATGCAGGATCTCCTGGCGCAAGAGAAAATGCCCAGTCCTGAGGGTCGCCGCGCAAAAAAGAAATAATAATCAAAACCTGTTGAACTGGATCACCAGAGGAACGAGGTTTCAAGGCCAGAAATAACTTACAATTATTTTTGAAACTCAGAAACTTAGTTCTATCTCCAAAAAACAAATCAGGAATAGGAATTCTTGGTTCTAACACAGATTTCTGATCAATAGTGTCTTGAATCTTTTGTACTCTTGCCGAGAGCTGATCCACAAATGAAGACAGACTTCTAATGTCCATCGCTACACCTGTGTACTGAACCACCCAAATGTCTAGGGGAAAAAAAAGACAAAACACAAAGCCAAGAAAAAAAAATGGTCTCAGAACTTCTTTTTTCCCTCTATTGAGAATCATTAGTACTTTGGCTTCCTGTACTGTTATGATAGGCAATTCAGTATCACAATGGACATGGAGGTCAGAGCACATACAGTGATCTGACAATAACCCAAAATAATAGAACGAGCTCTGAGACGTGGGAACTCTGCAGACTGCAATCCCTGATCCTCTCCAAACACAACTAGAGGCAGCTGTGGATTGCGCCTAACGCTCCCTATGCAACTCGGCACAGCCTGAGAAACTAACTAGCCTGAAGATAGAAAAAATAAGCCTACCTTGCCTCAGAGAAATACCCCAAAGGAAAAGGCAGCCCCCCACATATAATGACTGTGAGTAAGATGAAAAGACAAACCTAGGGATGAAATAGATTCAGCAAAGTGAGGCCCGATATTCTAGACAGAACGAGGATAGGAAAGATAACTTTGCGATCTACACAAAACCCTAAAGAAAACCACGCACAGGGGCAAAAAGACCCTCCGTACCGAACTAACGGCACGGAGGTACACCCTTTGCGTCCCAGAGCTTCCAGCAAAACAAATAGACAAGCTGGACAGAAAAAATAGCAACAAATAGCAAAGAAGCACTTAGCTATGCAGAGCAGCAGGCCACAGGAATGATCCAGAGAAACACAAGTCCAACACTGGAACATTGACAGGAAGCAAGAATCAAAGCATTAGGTGGGGTTAAGTAGAGAAGCACCTAACGACCTCACCAGATCACCTGAGGGAGGAAACTCAGAAGCAGCAGTACCAGTTTCCTCCACAAACGGAAGCTCCCAGAGAGAATCAGCCGAAGTACCACTTGTGACCACAGGAGGGAGCTCTGCCACAGAATTCACAACAGGAGGCCTCTCACGGTGGCACAGTGATACACTGACAGGAGGTAATCCCTCCCATAGTGTATCACCGGAGGCTGGGTAGAGTGGTCACGTCTCCCGATGTGACTGTTCTACATGTGAGATCGTCATGGGACACTCGTTATTAAATTTATTAAATGGACTACGGTGGACAGGTAAGTATATGTTGATTTATTATTTTATTTTGGTTGCAGGAGACACGGGCATCAGGGATTAGGTGTTTGGTGAGTATGACATTTTTTTTTCGTTTTCCTATTGAACACAGTCGCCGGATGATGGGACTGCTGTCCCATCATCGGCTCATGCTGTCATTGTTATATGTGACAGCAGACATAGCCGGATGGGAGTAGTAGTCCCATCAGACGATGCCTGGTTACACACACACCTGCAGACAGACACCCACATACACAGTAAAAAATCCAGCATTAAGAGGTTGCACTCAAATAAGCAGGTTATGACTAAGGGGCATATTTGGCCCTGAAATGTGTAAACCGGTGTCTGGGACCCCTGCTATTTATGCCATTTTTCTATTGTCGGTTGTCCATGCTTTTAAATGAAGATTTTGGAATAAAGCTTAATAAAGTGCAACCTCTTGGTGCTGGATTTTTTACTACTTGTTGGATTTACCTGGGATGGCAGCCATGAACAGAGTGGACAGGTGAGCTGAAAAAGACTTTTTTATTTACTTACAGACACACAGATGCCCGCACACAGCCGCACAGACACCCGCACACTCACGCAGACGCCTACAGACAGACAGACACACAGACACTAGCACACACACACCGACACCTGCAGACAGACACTGTCAGACCTACACATATTCTCCGCCCACTTTTTAGTGGCATCACTGCTCTGCAGACTCTCCAGATCACGCTCTGCAGACTCTCCGGATCACGCTCTGCAGACTCTCTGGATCACGCTCTGCAGACTCTCTGGATCACACTCTGCAGACTCTCTGGATCACGCTCTGCAGACTCTCTGGATCACGCTCTGCAGACTCTCTGGATCATGCTCTGCAGACTCTCTGGATCACGCTCTGCAGACTCTCCGGATCACGCTCTGCAGACTCTCCGGATCACGTTCTGCAGATGTAAGGAGGTTGCTGTCCCTGCTCCTTGCCTGGAACCACTTAGTCAGACAGCTGGGTTGTCGGGGGGAAGACTTTCTGCTCTGGACACTAGGGACCATGTGACGGCTGGGGCAGGGAGGAAGAGACGGAGGTGTGGTCAGAAAAGTGTGGGAGAGCAGAGCGCGCCTGAGAGAGGGGGCAGCTGCACAGAGAGAGGGCAGGCTGTAGCATCGCGCTCCCCATGACAGAGTGCTCCCCGTGAGGGCACTAAGGATGGAGTGAGAGTGGGGACTTGGAAGCCTCCATAATCTGAGGAGACTCTTCCCCTGACAGTGACTCGAGTGCAGCCCTGGTGACCGTAGCTATGGTGACCGCAGTGACAAGCAAAGATCCCTGAGTGTGATAAGTAACTGCCCAGTGTGTGACATTACTACAGAGAAGTTGCCAGGCTTACAGAGACTCCTGCGGCAGTGACTGACGAGACTGTGCTACTTCCCGATTTCAGTTTCACTTTGAGCAGAACAGGCTGCAGAGACTTAACCCCACAGTTTCCAGGAAACAGAGAAGAGACTTATATTCCCTGGTCTCCGCAGTATCAGTACAGAGACTGTGATTCTTGGTGAGAGACTTAACAGTGCGGAGCCCCTGATTCCTGGCTGTGCTGTAAAAGCTAAAGACTGCATCTTGTGAGTACATGAAAGCGGACTCTGCTGGTGACTGTACCCACGCTGGAATTAGGACCCTCCAGTGAGGACCTCCCTGGACTGATAAGTCACAAGAACACTCGTTAACCCTTTTGTTCTCGCTTAACTGTTTACTGTTTGATTTACCTCTATTAACCCCCTGTTTACTCCCTGCGAGGAGAATCTTACTCCTGTTAATAAATTCCCCTCAACAGTTCTGTCTGTTCCGTGGTGACATATGCAACCCTGCACTCTATTACACAGACTCTCAAGATCACGCTCTGCAGAGTCTCCGGATCACGCTCTGCAAACTCTCCGGATCACGCTCTGCAGACTCTCTGGATCACGCTCTGCAGACTCTCTGGATCACTCTCTGCAGACTCTCTGGATCATTGTCTGCAGACTCTCTGAATCACACTGCGCTCTGCACAATCTATAAAGAACAAGGTCTCATAGAATTACATTGTTAGGGATCCCTCACACAAACGCATATCTCGGACGAGTGCTATCTGGTGTTTTATCCGATAGAACTCAGACCAATGTTATACTATAGGACAGTGGAGATCCATGATTTTTTTTCTCATGCTGTTTCAGCACAAGAAAAAATTACAGCATGCTGCTAGTGTCGGATCACACACCCATACTATTCTATGGGTACGTGGAAAACATCAGACTGTACTTGGATGTCATCCGAGTGTAGTCCGATTTATGCAGACGCAGACAGTTGTGAAGATGGAGAATGTAATTTCTACGTCTTCTCACTTGTGATACGATTGTCTCGTGCGAGAGATTCGTATCACACTAAATTGACACTCGGCTCAAACTGTGACAGAGAATCATCTCTTGTGTGACCTCGGCCTAAGGGTTCACCTAAGATAGAGTATAAATCAGATGAGTGCAACCCAATTAAAAATCGTATTGCACTCTGAACAATGTTATTCACTGTGGCAGAGGAGGTCTGAAAAATGTTATCAGCTGTATTCGGCCGGAGAAAAAAAATCACACCATGCTGCAAATTTACTCCGAAATCTGTATAGTGTGAGAAAAGAAATCGCATGCCATACAGACCATCAGCATATCATCCAATTTTTACGGATACATTACAATTCTGTAGCATAGGGAATTGTACATGGTCCTGTAAATGATTAATAGCTGCTGAGTAAAAAACGGATTGTATACAGACAGCACACGGATGACAAGTGAGAGAAAAATCGTCTCACTATCCTGGATGAGAATGGGACCTATTTATACACTAGTGTGAACAAACCCTAATTTCTGGCTCATGCACAGAGTGAGTTGGAAAGTCTGAAGAACGATGTTGTCACTGAGGAGTGCAGAACTGCCCTGGAAACCGGAAAAGACGGCGTTAGGTCAGTATATTAACACATACCGTACACACAACATTACTAAAACATATGTAGATATTTAGTAAAAAAATCATGTGAGTCCTTCTTTAATGTCCATGTGTATTTTGCACATGTGCAAGTAGCAACCGCTAAATGTGACTTTACTGTAAAAGGCAATTTCTATCTTGTAAAGTTATGGCATATTGTTAGGATTGGTGAGTCAAAGAGCTGTGATGGGGGAACAGTGCTGTTTACATTTTATTGTAATGAGCTGAAGAATCATTGAATAGTAATCATGCTCATTATCATACTGTAGCAGGGCTTTGTAATGCAAATGTCGCACATACAAAGAGTATAATTCGGCCAACAACCAGCTTGTTCTCATTCTTAAGGTACCGTCACACATAGCGACGCTGCAGCGATACCGACAACGATCCGGATCGCTGCAGCGTCGCTGTTTGGTCGCTGGAGAGCTGTCACACAGACAGCTCTCCAGCGACCAACGATCCCGAGGTCCCCGGTAACCAGGGTAAACATCGGGTAACTAAGCGCAGGGCCGCGCTTAGTAACCCGATGTTTACCCTGGTTACCATCCTAAAAAGTAAAAAAACAAACGCTACATACTTACCTACAGCCGTCTGTCCTCGGCGCTCTGCTTCTCTGGTCTGGCTGTGAGCGCCGGGCAGCCAGAAAGCAGAGCGGTGACGTCACCGCTCTGCTTTCCAGCTGACCGACGCTCACAGCCAGAGCAGGAGGAGTGCAGAGCGCAGCGCTGGAGGACAGACGGCTGTAGGTAAGTATGTAGTGTTTGTTTTTTTACTTTTAGGATGGTAACCAGGGTAAACATCGGGTTACTAAGCGCGGCCCTGCGCTTAGTTACCCGATGTTTACCCTGGTTACCAGCGAAGACATCGCTGAATCGGTGTCACACACGCCGATTCAGCGATGTCTACGGGGAGTCCAGCGACGAAATAAAGTTCTGGACTTTCTTCCCCGACCAGCGATCTCCCAGCAGGGGCCTGATCGCTGCTGCCTGTCACACTGGACGATATCGCTAGCGAGGACGCTGCAACGTCACGGATCGCTAGCGATATCGTCTAGTGTGACAGTACCTTTACTATTCTTTTTCCTTTTTTTGTCTCCATTCTGTCCCCTTTACAATAACTATGGCCATGACTTGCCCCCATACCGTTGTGCTCAGAAGTTTACATACTCCGGCAGAATTATTGCTTTCTTGGCCTTTATTCAGAGAATATGAATGAACACCAAAACTTTTTCTCCACTAATGGTTAGTGGTTGGGTGAAGCCATGTATTGTCAAACTACTGTGTTTTCTCTTTTTAAATCATAATGACAGCCCAAAACATCCAAATGACCCTGATCAAAAGTTCACATACCCCATTTCTTAACCCCTTAATGACAGCCAATACGTCTTTTAACTGACCTGATATATAAGAGAATAGCCTCCCCATACAGGTGACAATCCAGCATCTGTTGGCTGTCCACTATAGCTGACAACTTGCTGTATCTGCCACGATCAGTGTTTGCACCGTCCAAATCTGTTTAACCCCTTAGATGCTGCTGTAAATAGTGACTACATCATTATAAATGGTTAAAGGTACTGTCACACTAGACGATATCGCTAGCGATCCGTGACGTTGCAGCGTCCTCGCTAGCGATATCGTCCAGTGTGACAGGCAGCAGCGATCACGCCCCTGCTGGGAGATCGCTGGTCGGGGAAGAAAGTCCAGAACTTTATTTCGTCGCTGGACTCCCCGTAGACATCGCTGAATCGGCGTGTGTGACACCGATTCAGCGATGTCTTTGCTGGTAACCAGGGTAAACATCAGGTAACTAAGCGCAGGGCCGCGCTTAGTAACCCGATGTTTACCCTGGTTACCATCCTAAAAGTAAAAAAACAAACACTACATACTTACCTACAGCTCTCTGTCCTCCAGCGCTGTGCTCTGCTCTCCTCCTGCTCTGGCTGTGAGCGTCGGTCAGCCGGAAAGCAGAGCAGTGACGTCACCGCTCTGCTTTCTGGCTGCCCGGCGCTCACAGCCAGACCAGAGAAGCAGAGCGCCGAGGACAGACAGCGGAAGGTAAGTATGTAGCGTTTGTTTTTTTACTTTTTAGGATGGTAACCAGGGTAAACATCGGGTTACTAAGCGCGGCCCTGCGCTTAGTTACCCGATGTTTACCCTGGTTACCGGGGACCTCGGGATCGTTGGTCGCTGGAGAGCTGTCTGTGTGACAGCTCTCCAGCGACCAAACAGCGACGCTGCAGCGATCCGGATCGTTGTCGGTATCGCTGCAGCGTCGCTATGTGTGACGGTACCTTAACAGAGTGTGGGGGCTTCCACTTTATCCAAATTGGTGCCCTCAGATCATGATTTTGTGGTCCTGATGTTTGCCATGGCAATTCATGACCAAATAGCAGCCTTAGAGTCAGACGGCTGTAGTAATCTGTTCAGAAGTTAGCAGCATTTAGGTGGTAAAAATACACATTTTAATTTCTGTCATACCACTTTGCATTAATTCCTGTAAAGCACCTGAAGGGTTAATAAACTACCTGACAGCAGTTTTCAATATGTCAGGGTGTACTTTTTTTTAAATGGTATCACGTTTGGGGGTTTCCCAATATATGAGACCCCTAAAGTCACTTCAAACATGGATAAGTCCTTAAAAAAATAAATTTTGTAAATTTCCTTGAAAAAATGAAAAATTGCTGCTACATTTTTAAACCTCCTAAAATGCTAACAAAATAAAATAACATTTTACAAATGGTGCTGATGTAAAGCCGACATGTGGGAAATGTTATTTATTCATGGTCTGCTGTGGTATGACCATCTGGATTAAAGGGATAATTATTCAAATTTAGAAAATTGCTAATTTTTTTACATTTTTCTCAAATTTTACATATTTCTTATAAATAAACATTAAACATATTGACCTAAATTTACCATTATCATAAAGTATAATGTGTCATGAAAAAACAATCTCAAAATC
Source organism: Ranitomeya imitator (assembly GCF_032444005.1). NCBI lineage: Eukaryota > Metazoa > Chordata > Amphibia > Anura > Dendrobatidae > Ranitomeya > Ranitomeya imitator. The sequence goes on along the minus strand of NC_091286.1, from coordinate 388,087,609 downwards.
ACTGGGATTTATTGAAGCGTTTCAGAGTTATTACCACATAAAGTGACACCGGTCAGATTTAAAAAATTTGGCTCCGTCACTAAGGGGTTAAAACCGTGTATTGCCTCTTCTAACATCAATGACACCTTGAAGTCTTTTGTGGTAGTTGTGGATGAGGTTCTTTATTTTCTCAGATGGCAAAGCTGACCACTCTTCTTGGCAAAAAGCCTCCAGTTCCTGTAATTCCTGGTCTGTCCAGCATGAACTGTGCCGCTTGAGATCTGCCCAGAGTGACTCAATGATATTGAGGTCAGGAGACTGAGATGGCCACTCCAGAACCTTCACCTTGTTCTGACGTAGCCAATGACAGGTCAACTTGACCTTGTGTTTTGTATTGTTGTCATGTTGGAACGTCCAAGTATGACCCATGCGCAGCTTCCAGGCTGATGAGTGCAAATTTGCCTTCAGTATTTGCTGACAACGTGCTGCATTCATCTTTCCTTCAACTTTGACCAACTTTCCTGTGCCTTTGTAGTTGACACATCCCCAAAACATCAGCGATCGACCTCCGTGCTTTACAGTAGGAATGGTGTTCCTTTCATCATCTGCCTTGTTGACCTGTTTCCAAATGTAACATTTATGGTTGTAGCCAAAATGTTCAATTTTGGTCTCCTCACTCTAAATTACCTTGTTCCAGAAGTTTTAAGGCTTGTGTGATGAGGGAGCAGCTGCCATCTTGGATACGGGGCAGACTAACAGAGATAGGCGTGGCTCCATTTTGTCTCCTATCTGAATTCACCTGGTCACACATCTGCAAGGGATGAGAACTCCTGGCCCCCACCCTTTTCCCCTAGTTGAATAAAGTTCCTTTTAGTATGGTAATGAACTGAGCTCAGTGTAGCAGGCAGATGGCACTTCAGAGCTTGAGTGAGGAAGCCACACCAGCAGGGAGTATGGAGGTGCCTGGGGGCTCAATCTAAGCATGCATGTCAGGTGGCTCGAGGATCCTAAGTCTATTATCTGCCCAGCTGGACCATCTCCGCCATGAAATTATGAATTACGGATGCATCGTCCGAGGTACAAGCTCAAAAAAATATCCTCATGGCCCTGAAGAAATTGTGCATCTGACAGTGCAACTCCCAGATCCGTGGGTGTTCTGGAACCTGAGATATAGAGATCAGCCTCCCACAGCGACCAAATGAGTCCAGGTTTGATCCCTGTACGACCGGCAGAACAAACCTCATGCGCTGGTACCGCCCGTGTACTGATCCGATCACCATGAGAGCAGTTGTCCCATTTATTAGATATTGGATACAGATCTTACAGGGAAGCTGAGGGGTGGAGATTTTTAGCCCGCCCAGGTACAGGGGGGAGGGACACAGAAGGATTAAGAGCTGAGACACATGGACAGACACAGACTCAACAAAAGAAGATGATTATGAACTAAGGAAGAGGGCTTATGCCAGCCAGAGGGGAGCAAGCAAGTGCTTTTTGGGGGCTGCCCGGCAACTAAGTATTGTACCTGTGGAACGCAGGGCCCCCCGGCTTCCACAAGCGACCTTCAACCTGGTAAACTGACCTCCAGCTTTATACCTCTAAGCCTTGTATTATTATTGTTATATTTTACTCTGACTGTAACTCTAGACATATTTTTTACTGTATATTTCTTGTAATTATCTAGTGCGCCCTTAAGGCAATTAAATCATAAATTAATTTTGGGCTGAACCTTTTATTCTGATTGCGAATCTTAGAGTACCCAGCGTGGGTAACAGGGCAGTCTCCCCGGCGGCCATTTGCTCTAGGTGCAGTTCCCTTATTGGCCTGAGAGACAAAGGGGGCGCCGGAGAGCTGTGCCTGTGTAGTGACGTCACGGATTGGTGACGTGGGAGGAACCAGTTTCCTTCACAGCTTGTCTCTGTGCTGTTTTGTGTATTGTAGGTGAGATACTTTGCGGCATTTGTGCAGTAATGGCTTTTTTTCTGGCAACTCGACCATGCAGTCCATTTTTCTTCAAATGCCTCCTTATTGTGCATCTTGAAACAACCACACTGCTAGCTTTCAGAGAGTCCTGTATTTCAGCTGATGTTATTTATGGGGTTTTCTTTGCATCCCAAATAATTTTCCTCTACGACATTTTTGTTGGTCTACCTAATCTTGGTTTTGTTTTTACAGAGCCCTTGAATTTCCATTTGTTAATTACAGTTTGAACGCTGCTGACTGGCATTATCAATCCTTGGATAGCCATTGACAATTATTTTGCTTTCCCCCATGACTCACAATCCAGAAACACTCAGCTTTAAGGGTATGTGCACACGTCCAGATTTTTAGCGTTTTTTTTTTGCGGAATTTCCCGATAAAAACGCTATAAAATCGCTAAAAACCGCAAACATTATGCATCCTATCATTTAGAACGCATGCCGCAAAAAAACGAGCATGTTCATTATTTTTGCGCGCAAAAACGCGCAAATTCCGCGAAAAAAAAGCACGCGAATTTCTGGCAGAAATCTCCGGATTTTGTCAGGAAAAAATCCGGACGTGTGCACATACTCTCATAGTATGCACACACACTGATTACAAGCAAACAGGTCACAGGTGAGGATATTACCTTTAGTAGCCATTCATACCCATTTGTGTTAAATTCTGTGTATGTTGTCAGGCCAAAATCACCAGGGTATATGAACTTTTGATCAGGGTCATTTGGATGTTTTGGGTTGTCATTATGATTTATAAAGAGAAAGCACAGTAGTTTGACAATAAATGGCTTCACCCAACCTCTAACCATGAGAGGAGAAACAGTTTTGGTATTATCATTCATATTCTCTGAAAAAAGCCTAAGAAAGCAAAAATTCTGCATGGCTTTGTAAACTTTTGAGCACAACTGTAAATCTATAGCGTATGCTCCTCTTTCTCGACCCTATCCTGTAATAATTTCCCAACTTGGTACCTATCCTGTAATAATGTCCTCTATCCTGGCCCCCATCTTGTAATAATGTCCTCTGTCCTGGCCCCTATCTTGTAGTAATGTCCTCTGTCCTGGCAACCATTCTGTAATAATGTCCTCTGTACAGGCCCCCATCTTGTAATAATGTCCTCTATCCTGGCCCCCATCTTGTAATAATGGCCTCACCGAGGTCACCGCAGTTCAACCCGGCTGGGAACGGAGCTGCTAATCACTTGAGGCTGTGCGCGCAGCATCTCATTCACCAGTAATAATAATAATCTTTATTTTTATATAGCGCTAACATATTCCGCAGGGCTTTACAGTTTGCACACAGGTGTCCGGAAAGGTGAGAGAGGCCCGGCACCTGCGCACTGCAGTACTTTGCTCTGCCCTCAACAGGGCAGACACAGTACGCCAGCGCAGGAACTGCGGCAGGAAGAAAAGAAAAGGACGTCATCGTATGAAGATGGGAGGCGCCAGACTCGGACTGCGACACCCATCGGACCCGAACCAAACCGGGACCTCCCCTGGGTGAGTATAATATAACGTGTTTTTCTCCTCTTTCAGGTTACATCAGGGGCTCATCTACAGCATTACAGAATGCTGTAGATAAGCCCCTGATGCCGGTGGCCTTAGCTTATAGGTGAATTTTGGGGTGACAGATTCCCTTTAAAGGACTTTTTTCTGGGTGGGTGGCTGTTAGAGGCGCATGGCGGTTGATTAAAACAGCCATTATGTGCGGGGAAAGTTGCGGGTTCGGCGTGCAAGCCCATATCAATGTCAGGGAGCCAGCATATGACATTCGGAACATCATATATCAGTAATGGGTTAAGATGCAGAATTCATGCAGAAAACAGAGTTAAGAAAGAAAAGCTGGGTTGTAATTGCTTCCAGTGGCAAAAAATACTGGGTCCTTACAAATAAGGTCCTGAGTAGGGTTGAGCGACTTTTACTTTTTTAGGGTCGAGTCGGGTTTCGCGAAACCCGACTATCTCTAAAGTCGAGTCGAGTGAAATCGGCCGATTATGGCGAAAAGTCAGGGATCGACCGAAACACGAAAACCAATGCAAAGTCAATGGGAAATTTTTTTTTTTTTTTGTTTTATTTTTTTTTTTTTTTTCTCCCTCTCCCTCTCTCTCTCCCTCACCCTCCCCCTCCCTCACCCTCCCCCTCCCCCTCAGCCTCCCCCTCCCCCCCTCTCCCTCTCTCTCTCCCCTCCGTCCCTGAACAGAAAAGCTTGTGTTACACATTGCAAATCGCTACTGCGCACAATAGACAAGATGACGATAGGCGTCCACGCCCCTAAGACCTATGTCATCACTCTGCCCACGCTCCTTCATTGGCTGAAAAAATGGCGCCAAGCGCGTCATACTAACCGCGACTTTGGCGCGAAAGTCGCGTACCGCATGGCCGACCCCACACAGGGATCGGTTTGCCAAAAGTCGGCGACTTTTGAAAATGAACGATCCGTTTCGCTCAACCCTAGTCCTGAGTGCAAAAATTTTGGCTCAAATTTCTGACAGTGAAAAGTCAACTAATAAGTGGAATATACGTAGACTAGACATTTCAAAGATGAGCCAAAGTTATTAAACAGAAGAGCCGCTGTGGTGCACTTTAAGACTATCTAGACTAAAGGTACCTTCACACTGAACGATATCACTAGCGATCCGTGACGTTGCAGCGTCCTGGCTAGCGATATCGTTGAGTTTGACAGGCAGCAGCAATCTGGATCCTGCTGTGCCATCGTTGGTCGGAGCAGAAAGCCCAGAACTTTATTTCGTCGCTGGATCACCTGCAGACATCGCTGAATCGGCGTGTGTGACGCCGATTCAGCGATGTCTTCACTGGTAACCAGGGTAAACATCGGGTTACTAAGCGCAGGGCTGCGCTTAGTAACCCGATGTTTACCCTGGTTACCATCGTAAACGTAAAAAAAAAAACACTACATACTTACATTCCGGGGTCTGTCCCCCGGCGCTGTGCTTCTCTGCACTGTGTAAGCGCCGGCCGGAAAGCAGAGCACAGCGGTGCACCAGCAGAGCGGGTGGCCTGGTGCCTCACATCGCCCACTCTGCAAGACTGAGGCCCCATAACTCTAGACCGCACCGCCCCACCAGCACAAAACCACAGCAACAATGGCCGCCACACAGTACCAACACTAAATGAAAGGAGCCATGAAAATCCCCTTCCTCCAGCTGTTCAGTGAGAGCAAAAATAGTCTCAACCCCTTTCTTTGCAGTCTCCTGCTAATTTAAAATCACCTGTGCCAAATGGGCGGAGTGCACATACGGAAAAAAAGGACAGAACATGCAATATGCTAGAAAAAGAGCATGGACAACACCTCCAAAAATCATACATTGATCTAATGCCGCTAGGCAAAAATGTATACAACTATGAGGTTCTTAGTTTAATATTCTGATGAGACAGTAATGGCCGGAGCTGAGCCGCCCCTCCCCCCGCGGTGTAAGTGTAGGACAGCATGACCATGGGATGGATGGAGGAGTTAGGGTTAATAGGAGGGGGCTTAAGGGAAAATAGGAAAGTTAACTGGTGGTGGGGCGTGGCCTGGTCAGTTCCCGCTCTCTGGGCAACTGGTGTGCACCTACCATGGCCACCTTGGATGGGATCCTGGAGAGCCTGAGGGCTGCAGCAGCGGTGCACCCTCCAGGCTGGCTGGAGCAGCAGGTGGCGGGCATCATTGGGAGCGGAGGGCCAGCAGCGGCGTCTGCGTCCCCGGTGAGGCGTTCACGCCGGACCAGGCCTCCTGAGCGGCTGTCTACCGACTCAGCTCCCCGGGCCCCCCGTCGGCGCAGGAGCCCCTCTAGGGACCCTCCAGGCTGGGCGCCTTTGAGTCGCGGTGCCAGCAGGCCCCGGCCTGGGAGGATTCCTATTGCCCGGCGGGGTCCGTCAGCGGCTGCCAGGCCTTCGCCTCGTACCACTTTGGGGCGGAGTCAGTGTGAGCCGCACAGCGTGTGAGGCCTTGAGTGTCGGGGGGCTGTGGCGGTGATGTCCCTGCCACGCGGCCTGCCACTGCATCGCCTTTGACCAGGCGGGGGAGCAGCGTGGGATCGGGTGGCCCCGGAGGACCAGGAGCCGGGCTGGCCCTGTTTACTACAGCAGGGTCTGTCCCTGCGGCGGGGGTTATTGATACGGTGGCGGTCTCACCCTTGGGGGATGAGGGCTCGGCAGGATCCATCTCAGGCCCCCCCAGTGGCAGTCTTCTCCGGATGGCACGGATTTCCTCGGACAGCGGTGTCAGGACCCCGGGACTCCGGCTGGAGGGATCACAGTTCCTTCGCAGCCTGGTGAGTGTGCGTCTGTGTCCTTGCTACCTTCACAGCTTTTCTCCTCTCCTGCGGTTTTGGGGTTGCATGGTGATTCGGGGCTGGTTCTTGGGACGACTGTGACGGGTGCGGCTGACGTGGGGGGTGTAGGTGCGGTGTTAGCTAACGTGAGGGATTTATTGGCTAGGCTGGAGAGAGGTATGAGTGATCAACGGCCCTTGGCGGCGTGGATCGGTTCACAAAGGGGGATTAGTGGTGTAAGGGAAGTGGCGGCGGGCCCCTGGGCTTCGGTTTTGGTTCAGACAGAGAAATACGAAGAGTGTCGTATTCATTTGGATGATAGAGCTCACGGGGAGGTGTACGTCTGTTTTGAGGGCCCTTTGCAGGCGCATCTTAAGAAGGAGGCGAGGGAAAAAAATTTAAAAGATGAGTATTTGGAAATATTTTCGCTGCTCCCTTTGGAGAAATTTAACCTGGATAAGGGGAAGAAAGAGGACAGCAAGAAGGAGGAGGAGGAGAAACGTAGGTGGCGTTTGATTCCTCAGACTTTCATAAATTGGCTGCAGGCGTTTGCTATTTTGGCGAGCGTAATTGGTGAGAAGGCACCGGAGAATTGTTCGGGCCTGTCTTGCTGCATGGACTCTATTGGGGAGGCTCATAGGGTATATGGCGGGCAGGCATGGCTGAGGTATGACGAGCAATTCCGGCAGCGGAAAGCGATACGTCCGACTCTTCATTGGGACCAAAAGGATATTGGGCTCTGGCTTCGTGTGATGGCGCAGTATAAGTTTGGTCATTCCTTTCGGGGGGAGGGGGGGACTGGTAGTTTTGGTCAGAGCAGTCAGTCCAGTTCGGCGGGGGCGTCAGGACAGCCCAGTTAGTTGGGGGGTCAAAAAGCGGGTTTATGTTGGCAGTTCAACGACGGGCAATGCAAGTTTGGGGTTAACTGCAAATTTAAGCATTTGTGTTCCCACTGCAGCGGCTCCTCTCACGGGGCTTCACAATGCTTCAAAAAAGCTAAGTCGAAGTCAGGGGCCTGGAATTCTCATGGGGGCGATGTCGGTGAGGCTGGAAGGAAGGTTCCTTATCTAAATAGGTACCCCAACGAAGAAGTGTCGGTTTTGTTATATCATGGTTTTCGGGATGGTTTTGTAATTCCTGCCCCTCCGTTTGCGGTTCCTCGGGTGCTTAATCCCTTTACCCCCAAGGGTGGTTTGCACGTTAATGACCGGGCCAATTTTTACAATTCTGACCACTGTCCCTTTATGAGGTTATAACTCTGGAACGCTTCAACGGATCCCAGTGAATCTGACATTGTTTTCTCGTGACATATTGTACTTCATGACAATGGTAAAAATTATTTGATAGTACCTGCGTTTATTTGTGAAAAAAACGGAAATTTGGCGAAAATTATGAAAATTTCGCAATTTTCCAACTTTGAATTTTTATGCAATTAAATCACAGAGATATGTCACACAAAATACTTAATAAGTAACATTTCCCACATGTCTACTTTACATCAGCACAATTTTGGAACCAAAATTTTTTTTTTGTTAGGGAGTTATAAGGGTGAAAATTTGACCAGCAATTTCTCATTTCTACAACACCATTTTTTTTAGGGACCACATCTCATTTGAAGTCATTTTGAGGGGTCTATATGATAGAAAATACCCAAGTGTGACACCATTCAAAAAACTACACCCCTCAAGGTGCTCAAAACCACATTCAAGAAGTTTATTAACCCTTCTGGTGCTTCACAGGAATTTTTTTGAATGTTTAAATAAAAATGAACATTTAACTTTTTTTCACAAAAAATTTAATTCAGCTCCAATTTGTTTTATTTTACCAAGGGTAACAGGAGAAAATGGACCCCAAACATTGTTGTACAATTTGTCCTGAGTACACCAATACCCCACATGTGGGGGTAAACCACTGTTTGGGTGCATGGCACAGCTTGGAAGCGAAGGAGCGCCATTTGACTTTTCAAAGCAAAATTGACTGGAATTGAGATGGGACGCCATGTTTCATTTGGAGAGTCCCTGATGTGCCTAAACATTGAAACCCCCCACAAGTGACACCATTTTGGAAAGTAGACCCCCTAAGGAACTTATCTAGAGGTGTGGTGAGCTCTTTGACCCACCAAGTGCTTCACAGAAGTTTATAATGTAGAACCGTAAAAATAAAAAATCATATTTTTTCACAAAAATTATTTTTTCGCCCCCAATTTTTTATTTTTCCATGGGTAAGAGAAGAAATTGGACCCCAAAGGTTGTTGTACAATTTGTCCTGAGTACGCTGATACCCCATATGTGGTGGTAAACCACTGTTTGGGCGGATGGGAGAGCTCGGAAGGGAAGGAGCGCCGTTTGACTTTTCAATGCAAAATTGACAGGAATTGAGACAGGACGCCATGTTGCGTTTGGAGAGCCACTGATGTGCCTAAACATTGAAACCCCCACAAGTGACACCATTTTGGAAAGTAGACCCCCTAAGGAACTTATCTAGAGATGTGGTGAGCACTTTGACCCACCCAGTGCTTCACAGAAGTTTATAATGGAGAGCCGTAAAAATAAAACAAAAATTTTTTCCCACAAAAATTATTTTTTAGCCCCCAGTTTTGTATTTTCCCGAGGGTAACAGGAGAAATTGGACCCCAAAATTTGTTGTCCAATTTGTCCTGAGTGCGCTGATACCCCATATGTGGGGGGGAACCACTGTTTGGGCGCATGGGAGGGCTTGGAAGGGAAGGAGTGCCATTTGGAATGCAGACTTAGATGGAATGGTCTGCAGGCGTCACTTTGCGTTTGCAGAACCCCTAATGTACCTAAACAGTAGAAACCCCCCACAAGTGACCCCATATTGGAAACTAGACCCCCCAGGGAACTTATCTAGATGTGTTGTGAGAACTTTGAACCCCCAAGTGTTTCACTACAGTTTATAACGCAGAGCCGTAAAAATAAAAAATCTTTTTTTTCCCACAAAAATTATTTTTTAGCCCCCAGTTTTGTATTTTCCCAAGGGTAACAGGAGAAATTGGACCCCAACAGTTGTTGTCCTATTTGTCCTGAGTACGCTGATACCCCATATGTTGGGGTAAACCCCTGTTTGGGCACATGGGCGAGCTCGGAAGGGAAGAAGCACTGTTTTACTTTTTCAACGCAGAATTGGCTGGAATTGAGATCAGACGCCATGTCGCTTTTGGAGAGCCCCTGATGTGCCTAAACAGTGGAAACCCCCCAATTATAACTGAAACCCTAATCCAAACACTCCCCTAACCCTAATTCCAACGGTAACCCTAACCACGCCTCTAACCCTGACACACCCCTAACCCTAATCCCAACCCTATTCCCAACTGTAAATGTAATTTAAACCCTAACTGTAACTTTAGCCCCAACCCAAACTGTAGCCCTAGCCCTAACCCTAGCCCTAACCCTAGCCCTAGCCCTAACCCTAGCCCTAACCCTAGCCCTAACTCTAGCCCTATCCCTAGCCCTAGCCCTAACCCTAGCCCTAACCCTAACCCTAGCCCTAATGGGAAAATGGAAATAAATACATTTTTTACATTTTTCCCTAACTAAGGGGGTGATGAAGGGGGGTTTGATTTACTTTTATAGCGGGTTTTTTAGCGGATTTTTATGATTGGCAGCCGTCACACACTGAAAGACGCTTTTTATTGCAAAAAATATTTTTTGCTTTACCACATTTTGAGAGCTATAATTTTTCCATATTTTGGTCCACAGAGTCATGTGAGGTCTTGTTTTTTGCGGGACGAGTTGACGTTTTTATTGGTAACATTTTTGGGCACGTGACATTTTTTGATCGCTTTTTATTTTGATTTTTGTGAGACAGAATGACCAAAAACCAGCTATTCATGAATTTCTTTTGGGGGAGGCGTTTATACCGTTCCGCGTTTCGTAAAATTGATAAAGCAGTTTTATTCTTCGGGTCAGTACGATTACAGCGACACCTCATTTATATCATTTTTTTATGTTTTGGCGCTTTTATACTATAAAAACTATTTTATAGAAAAAATAATTATTTTGGCATCGCTTTATTCTCAGGACTATTTTATTTTTTCGCTGATGATGCTGTATCGTGGCTCGTTTTTTGCGGGACAAGATGACGCTTTCAGCGGTACCATGGTTATTTATATCTGTCCTTTTGATCGCGTGTTATTCCACTTTTTGTTCGGCGGTATGATAATAAAGCGTCGTTTTTTGCCTCGTTTTTTTTTTTTTTTCTTACGGTGTTTACTGAAGGGGTTAACTAGTGGGCCAGTTTTATAGGTCGGGCCATTACGGACGCGGCGATACTAAATATATGTACTTTTATTGTTTTTTTATTTATTTAGATAAAGAAATGTATTTATGGGAATAATATATATATATTTTTTTTTCATTATTTAGGAATATTTTTTTTAATTTTTTTTTACACATTTGGAAAAATTTTTTTTTACTTTTTTACTTTGTCCCAGGGGGGACATCACAGATCGATGATCTGACAGTTTGCACAGCACTCTGTCAGATCACCAATCTGATAGCAGTGCAGGCTGCTTCACAGTGCCTGCTCTGAGCAGGCTCTGTGAAGCCACCTCCCTCCCTGCAGGACCCGGATCCGCGGCCATCTTGGATCCGGGCCTGGAGCAAGCAGGGAGGGAGGTAAGACCCTCGCAGCAACGCGATCACATCTCGTTGCTGCGGGGGGCTCAGGGAAGCCCGCAGGGAGCCCTCTCCCTGCGCGATGCTTCCCTGCACCGCCGGCGCATCGCGATCATCTTTGATCGCAGTGTGCCAGGGGTTAATGTGCCGGGGGTGGTCCGTGACTGCTCCTGGCACATAGTGCCCGATGTCAGCTGCGATAGGCAGCTGACACCCGGCCGCGATCGGCCGCGCTCCCCCCGTGAGCGCCGCCGATCGCGCTGGACGTACTATCCTGTCCGTGGTCATGGGGGCCCACCCCACCTCGACGGGATAGTACGTCCGATGTCAGAAAGGGGTTAAAAACTTGCAGTCAGCTGTGTTACACGGGGAGGTGGTGTCAGAGAAGTTGAGGAAGGAGGTGGCATTGGGTCGTATGTCCGGCCCCTTTGTGTCCCCTCCGTTTGTTGATCTGGTTGATTCCCCACTTGGTGTGGTCCCCAAGAAGGAAGCGGGTAAATTTCGTTTGATACACCACCTGTCTTATCCACGTGGGTTGTCAGTTAATGACGGAATTGCGCCTGAGCTTTGCTCGGTGGTTTACACGTCATTTGATGAGGCTATTGCGTGGGTCTGCAAGTTCGGAAAAGGGGCCTTGTTGGCCAAAACAGACATTGAGGTGGCGTTTCGGTTGTTGCCGGTGCATCCCGATAGTGTTAGACTTTTGGGTGGTTTTTGGGAGGGGGGTTTTACGTAGATAGGTGTTTGCCCATGGGTTGTTCCCTATCGTGCGCTTTGTTTGAGACATTCAGTTCTTTCTTAGAATGGGTGGTAAAAGATGTTTCGGATTGTGATTTAGTGATACACTATCTGGATGATTTCCTGTGTGTAGGCCCGGCTGGGTCGGATCGTTGTTGTCGGCTCTTGCGGGCTGTTGAATGGGTGTCTGAGCGGTTTGGGGTTCCCCTAGCCCCTGAAAAGACGGAAGGCCTGAGTACGTGTTTGAGTTTCTTGGGCATTGTCATCGATACGGTTGGGTGGAAGTTCAGGCTGCCTGGAGACAAGATAGAAGGGTTGCGCGAAGATTTGGCCCGGGCGCAGCGTTTGAAGAAATTGACTTTGCAGGATTTGCAATCGTTGCTTGGAAAACTCAATTTTGCTTGTCGGGTAATGCCGATGGGGAGAGTGTTTTCCAGGAGATTGGCGAGTGCTACGGACGGAGTTCGTGCACCGCATCATTTTATTCGCTTGTCAGCGAAGCTGAAAGTAGGTTTGGCGGTCTGGAGTACCTTTTTGGGATCGTATAATTGTAATTCGATGTTGATGGACGAGGTGGTTGACAATGATTCGCTGGATTTGTTTACGGATGCGGCTGGTGGCAGTGGTTTTGGAGCATACTTCAGAGGGCAGTGGTGTGCGGCACCCTGGCCCGCTGAGTGGATTTCAGCTGGGCTGGTTCGTAATATCGCGTTATTGGAAATCTTTCCGATCTTGGTGGCGGTTCAGTTGTGGAAGCATGAACTCCGTAACAGGCGCATTCGTTTTAACAAATTCGTTTCACTTTCCCCGCTCCAATCTGTCCTGAATGCTGCTGCCAGGATCATATTCCTCACCAACTGTTACACCGATGCCTCTACCTTGTGCCAGTCATTACACTGGCTACCTATCCACTCCAGAATCCAGTACAAAACTACTACCCTCATCCACAAAGCACTCCATGGCTCAGCACCACCCCACATCTCCTCTCTGGTCTCAGTCTACCACCCTACCCGTGCCCTCCGCTCCGCTAATGACCTCAGGTTAGCATCCTCAATAATCAGAACCTCCCACTCCCGTCTCCAAGACTTTACACGTGCTGCGCCGATTCTTTGGAATGCACTACCTAGGTTAATACGATTAATCCCCAATCCCCACAGTTTTAAGCGTACCCTAAAAACTCATTTGTTCAGACTGGCCTACCGCCTCAATGCATTAACTTAACGATCCCTGTGTGGCCTATTTAAAAAAAAAAAACAATCAGGTTCCTCGCATTATGTTCTCATTCACTTTATGCAGTTAATAGCCCTCTGTGTCTATACTGCTACATACTTAGGCAGTTAACTGGTTCATGCAGCTTTACATGAACACCCGAGCCTTACACTATGGCCGGTCCGAATAACTAAAGCAATTGTTACCATCCACCTCTCGTGTCTCCCCTTTTCCTCATAGTTTGTAAGCTTGCGAGCAGGGCCCTCATTCCTCCTGGTATCTGTTTTGAACTGTATTTCTGTTATGCTGTAATGTCTATTGTCTGTACAAGTCCCCTCTATAATTTGTAAAGCGCTGCGGAATATGTTGGCGCTATATAAATAAAAATTATTATTATTATTATTATTATTATTATTATTATAACTGTGATAATATGGGGGTGGTGTGTGCAGTGAATGGACTCACAGTGTCGTCACCACCCGTGGTGCGGGTTCTCCGACGATTGGTTTTATCCTGTCTGGAGTTGAATTCACAGGTTACGGCGACTCATGTGCCTGGGGTGCGTAATTCAATAGCTGACTCTCTTTCTCGTTTCCAGTACCGTCAGTTTGGATTGCCCTGCGGACCTTTGGCTTGTGGCATCCGGGACGCCGAAGATTTGATACGGTCGTCGTTGGCTCCTAAAACATGGGAGGCTTATCAAGCGGTTTGGTTGTCTTGGGAAAGGGTGTTGGCAGCTTGCCCGTGTGTAGGTGGTTCCGAGGAACAGGTGGGTGCTTTGTTGTCCTGGCTGAGTTGTGGGTTTTCGGAAGGTTGGTCATGGACAAAGGTATCGCGCTTGCTGGCTGCTCTGGCGTTTGGTTTTAAGTTGAGGGGGCAGCGGGATTTGTCCAAAGTGTTTTTGGTGAGGCAGGCGGTAAAAGGCTTCCGTAGTCAATATGGTAGGTTGGATTCACGGCGTCCCGTGTCTTTCGTAATGTTGGAGCGGTTGGGTGAGGCGTTGGGAACTTGTTGTGGGTCGGTTTTTGAGCATTGTCTGTTCCGTTTGGCCTTTTCTTTTGCATTTTTTGGTGCAATGAGAATCGGTGAGCTGGTATCCCCTACCAAGAAAGTGACTGGGGAGATTTTGGCGCGGGACGTACTCTTGTCCGAAGGGCGGGTTGAGTTTTGGTTACATCGCTCGAAGACTGATCAGGTAGGGCAAGGTAGGAAGGTTGTGCTGGGTTCGGTCGCTGGTTCGTGTATGTGCCCAGTTAGTTGTTTAAAAGTTTTTGGGGGGCTCATGCCTCACAGGGCGGGATCGTTACTTTGTCATGAGGATGGTTCCTCTGTCGCTGTATCAATTTCACATGGTTTTCAAAAAGGCACTTAATGCTTTGGGGTTGGATGAGTCGCGTTTTACTCCTCATTCATTTCGGATTGGGGCGGCAACGGATGCGGCCGCTGGAGGTTTGCATTCTGAAGTTATCAAACGTATTGGCAGATGGAAGTCGAATAGATACCACAGTTATGTTAGGTGTTAAGTGGGGTGTGACCGGGTGGCAATGTCCTTTGTTCTGGTTAATCTTTGGTTTTCGCTGTGGGATTTGAATGCTTGTGTTTGTATTTTTCAGGTTCCTTGCCGCTATTGTTGTGTATTTTCGGTCATTCCTATGTACACTGGGGAGCCCTGCGAGCTGATGTACGGTCGGAGGGTAGACAACTTGTTTTCGATCGATCAGTGGCGGTGGTCCGGTGGATTGGCTTTAGGGGCCTGGCCTGGAACAGGGTATTGAAGGAAATTCATGCTGCGGTAATTTTGGATAAGTCGCCAGATATTTTGGTGTTACACGTGGGAGGTAATGATTTGGGGATACGCCCCTTTCGAGAATTAATTAAGGATATAAAGCAGGACTTGTTGCGGATGTGGCTTTTATTTCCTGGATTATCGGTGGTTTGGTCAGAGATTGTACCATGAAAACGCTGGAGGAATATGTGGTCGTTGGATAAAATCAACAAGGCCAGGATTAAGGTTAACAGAGCCGTGTCGGCTTTTGTGGCCAGGAATGGTGGTGTTGCCGTGAGGCATTTTGAGTTGGAGAAAGGGGATGGGGCGTTCTGGTTGGCAGACGGAGTGCATTTGAACGCGGTGGGGATTGATTTTTGGGCGCTTGGTCTGCAGGAAGGTGTGGAGAAGGCCATAGCGTTTCGTTGTTGTGGGGTCTCGGGTCTTTGAGGTATTCAAAGTCCCTCGTTGTGGTGGCTGGGTGGAGTCCTTGGAGTTGGTGGAAATTGGGTTGGGGGATCCATTGGCTTATGGCTTCTCTGTATTTAGTGGTAAACTTGTTTTGGATCTGGTGACTTGGGGGGGAGGGTGGGGGGGGTTCCGGCAGGGGTGGTCGGTTCCCCGGGAATTTTAGCGTGAACAGTGAACCCCCTGGGGTTTTTGGTGCTCCTGAGCCAGGTGGTAACGGCTGGGAGTAATTTTGGTTTTGATAACGTTCACACTATGCTGTGTTTTGATCACCAGATTCCTTGGAGCTCCAAGGACTCCTCCTAGTTTAAAGTTATTGGATGTATATTTCATTTATGTTTTATTTATGTTAAATAAAAGGCTGCTGTGGCCGATATTATTCCAAATAATTTGTTGTACGTAGTTTTTATTTAAGGTCAGGGGCATGCGGCATGGGAAATGTCATTGGTGGGTGGGGGTTGGTTAGGTTCTCTTACCCCAACTGCTCGACATTACCAGGGTCAAGTAATGGCCGGAGCTGAGCCGCCCCTCCCCCCGCGGCGTAAGTGTAGGACAGCATGACCATGGGATGGAGGGAGGGGTTAGGGTTATTAGGAGGGGGCTTAAGGGAAAATAGAAAAGTTAACTGGTGGTGGGGGTGTGGCCTGGTCAGTTCCCGCTCTCTGGGCAACTGGTGTCCCGCCCTCCCGCCCTAATTGTTTGCGGTTTTGAGGTGGTGAGTTTTGGGTTTGCTGGTATTTTTATGTGTTTAAGGGTCATTGTGGCCGTGGTGGCTGGGTGGAGTCCTTGGAGTTGGTGGAAATTGGTTTGGGGGATCCATTGGCTTATGGCTCCTCTGTATTTAGGGGGAAACTTGTTTTGGATCTGGTGACTTGGGGGGGGGGGGGGGACGGTTCGGCAGGGGTGGTCGGTTCCCCGGGAATTTTAGTGTGAACAGTGAACCCTCTGGGGTTTTTGGTGCTCCCGAGCCAGATGGTAACGGCTGGGAGTAATTTTGGTTTTGATCACGTTCACTCTATGCTGTGTTTTGATCACCAGATTCCAGGGAGCTCCAGGGACTCCTCCTAGTTTAAAGTTATTGGATGTATATTTCATCTATGTTTTGTTTATGTTAAAAGGCTGCTGTGGCCGATATTATTCCAAATAATTTGTTGTACGTAGTTTTTATTTAAGGTCAGGGGCATGCGGCATGGGGAATGTCATCGGTGGGTCGGGGTTGGTTAGATTCTCTTACCCCAACTGCTCGACATTACCAGGGTCATGTATGAAGCCCTTTCTTTGACCCGCACTCCTCCTCCCTGCAAGTTAACAGCATTTCCAAACAGGTTTCCTTTAAGAAGGGGTGTGCCTTTTAATGAATTAGTAGCGTCTGACTCCAGCACACCTCCTCATCAAGTCTGGCAGGAAAAACGCCAGTCTTGAATTGGGGCCATAGTATCGAAGGTGCAGTGAAAGTGGAGAAGAATGTCAGGTCTCTAAATATAGTGCACCATCACTAGAGTCCATCAGCAACAACCAGCCCAGGCCCTAAAGAAAGCTCGACTCTTCTACAGACAACAAAACGTCATCAGGGTCCACTGGCTAATAACTGCAGATACATCAGGTCTGACTACATTGTGCCGAATCATAATCATGGCATGATGCATAAAATCATTCTTTTGGACTTGGAGAGTGTTAAAAATAAAAAGTATGTTATATTTTGTTGCATTTTTCTCACATTTACAAAAATGTAAAACATTTTTTAAACTAAAGTCTTGATCAGTGACATAACCACTATTAGCAGCAGACTGTGCGGCTTCTGTGGGACCAGTAAATTGGGGGGTCTTGGTATCAAACAGTACAGCCTTCCACTTGTGCCTGCCTAGGGTCTGGATTTCAAAGGTGTCTGTATCCTATGGTGCAAATACTGTGGAATCACAAAGATGGATCACTGCTCAGCCTGTGAATCTGTGCCTCAGCGTGAAGGCATCACCAAATCACACCTGATACGTGGAGTCTCAGTCCCCATACTGAAATGGGGCTAGGGGAATATTTTTTTTTCTTTCATTTTGTAAGTCAATACTAGTGATGAGCGAGCATACTCGTTGCTCAGGTTTTCCCGAGCACGCTTGGGTGATCTCCGAGTATTTATGACTGCTCAGAGATTTAGTTTTCATCACCTCAGCAGCATAATTTGTGGCTACTAGACAGCATGAACACATGTGGGGGTTCCCTAGCAACCAGGCAACCCCCACATATACTCAGCCTAGCTAGTAGCTGTAAATCATTCAGCTGCCACGATGAAAACTAAATCTCAGAACACTAACAAATACTCCGTGGTCACCCGGAAAACCCGAGCAACGAGTACACTCGCTCATCACTAGTCAATACTTATGGGTAAAACCTGTGGAGGCATCATACCATGTGGGAGGCACAGTGGGGGATGTGGGTGACATCATTTGTATGGGGGGACAGTTTGGGAATCATACTATGTGGGGTGGTCACTGGTCCTACTATAGGGTGGAATATTCTAACTCTGCATTCATGCTGAATATGGATCCGCTGCACAATGGAAGCAGGAGAATTACATGGACTATAATGAAACTTGTCTGGTTTCTTTCGTGTGTCCATTTTTTTAATGAATCAAGCTCTGCTTTTGTATTTGAAAAACGAAAAACCTGATAGATCCCATTATCGTCAATAGGGCCCTTCTGCTTCCATTCTGAAATTGACACATTTTCAACATGAATTCCTGTTGTCTCTTCTTGGACAGCTGAGAGAGATGATAGACCAGGTGTAGTTGTGAGCAGAACCTTACCAGCAAGAAATGGAGTATAAAAATCAATAGGTCAGTCCTATGCAATAAGTTGTGACAGCCCTCCGAGGAAACTCACGCAAGAAGTGCTTTGGCGCTGCCAGCTCTTAGATAAGCCCTCGAAGATGGCAAAATGTCAGTCCTATGCAATACATTTGAGAAAAAGCAAGAGTTAGGCTGGAGTCACACTAGCGAGTTTTACGGACATAAGAGCGCAGAAAATACGTCCGTAAAACTCGCCAATCAAACGGCACAATTATTCTCTATGCCCCTGCTCCTATCTGCCGTATTTTACTGATGCGTATTATACTGGCTTCTACGGCCGTAGAAAATCGCAGCATGCTGCGTTTGTCACCGTACTGCGTAAAAAATACGCCAATGAAAGTCTATGGAAGCCAGAAAAATACGGATCACACACGGACCAGCAGTGTAACTTGCGAGAAATACGCAGCGGTGTTAGAGAGAAAAGCCGGCAATTCAGTGCGGTGTACAGTAAAATCACACTGACAGCTTACAGTAGAATAGGTAGAATAAATGTGGACACATAGAATAGGTATATATATATATATAAATATATATATATATATGTCATTGAGACACATATATGTATATATATTATTACTTCATACAGCGCTAGATAGCTTTAAAGCCGGTAATTCAATTTCCGGCTTTTGCTATCTCCTTCCTAAACCCGACATGATATGTGACATGGTTTACATACAGTAAACCATGTCATATCCCCATGTTTTTTTGCATATTCCACACTACTAATGTTAGTAGTGTGTATATGCAAAATTTGGCCGTTCTATCTACTAAATTAAAGGGTTAAATGGCGGAAAAAATTGGCGTGGGCTCCCGCGCAATTTTCTCCGCCAGAGTAGTAAAGCCAGTGACTGAGGGCAGATATTAATAGCCTGGAGAGGGTCCACGGTTATTGGCCCCCCAGCTGGCTTAAAACACCTGCCCCCAGCCACCCCAGAAAAGGCACATCTGGAAGATGCGCCTATTCTGGCACTTGGCCACTCTCTTCCCATTCCCGTGTAGCGGTGGGATATGGGGTAATGAAGGGTTAATGCCACCTTGCTATTGTAAGGTGACATTAAGCCAAATTAATAATGGAGAGGCGTCAATTATGACACCTATCCATTATTAATCCAATAGTAGTAAAGGGTTAAAAAAAACACAAACACATTATTAAAAATTATTTTCATGAAATAAACACAAAGGTTGTTGTAATATTTTATTCAATGCCCAATCCAGTCACTGAAGGCCCTCGTTCTGTAACAAAAAAAAAATAATAAACCAACAATATCCTTACCTTCCAAAGATCTGTAATGTCCAACAATGTAAATCCATCTGAAGGGGTTAAAATATTTTGCAGCCACGAGCTTTGCTAATGCAACGTTGTTCGTGGCTGCAAAACCCCGGGGAATGAAGGTAAAGTAGGTCAATGACCTATATTTCCCTTCATTTGCGGTGAGGCGCCCTCTGCTGGTTGTCCCTAGATCGTGGGAACTTTCCTAGAAAGCTCCCAGGCTCGAGTTCATATGAGGACAACCAGCAGAGGGCGCCTCTTATGAACTCGAGCCTGGGAGCTTTCTAGGAAAGCTCCCACGATCTAGGAATAACCAGCAGAGGGCGCCTCACCGCAAATGAAGGTAAATATAGGTCATTGACCTACTTTACCTTCATTCCCCGGGGTTTTGCAGCAAGGAGCAGCGCTGCATTAGCAGAGCTCCTTGCTGCAAAATATTTTAACCCCTTCAGATGGATTACATCGTTGGACGTTACAGATCTTCGGAAGGTATGTATATTGTTGTTTTTTTTGTTGTTGTTGTTACAGATCGAGGGTCTTCAGTGATTGGATTGAGCGTAGAATAAAATATTACAACAACCTTTGTGATTTTTTCATTAAAATACTATTTAATAATGTGTTTGTGTATTTTTTAACCCTTTACTACTATTGGATTAATAATGGATAGGTGTCATAATTGACGCCTCTCCATTATTAATCTGGCTTAATGTCACCTTACAATAGCAAGGTGGCATTAACCCTTCGATTACCCCATATCCCACCGCTACACGGGAGTGGGAAGAGAGTGGCCAAGTGCCAGAATAGGCGCATCTTCCAGATGTGCCTTTTCTGGGGTGGCTGGGGGCAGATGTTTTTAGCCAGGGGGGCCAATAACCATGGACCCTCTCCAGGCTATTAATATCTGCCCTCAGTCACTGGCTTTACTACTCTGGCGGAGAAAATTGTGCGGGAGCCCACGCCAATTTTTTCCGCCATTTAACCCTTTAATTTAATAGCAAGAACGGCCAAATTTTGCATATACACACTACTAACATTAGTAGTGTGGAATATGCAAAAAAAAGGTGATATGAGATGGTTTACTGTATGTAAACCATGTCTCAAATCATATCGGGTTTAGGAAGGAGATAGCAAAAGCCGGCAATTGAATTACCGGCTTTAAAGCTATCTCGCGCTGTATGAAATAATAATATATATACATATATGTGTCTACTGACATATATATATATTTATATATATAGACAGTATATATGGTTTTTTTTTTGTTGTTTTTTTACACATGGATCCCTTGTATAGCCGTATGTTGGTTTTGCAAGCCTGCGAGAAAAACACGCAGTACGGATGCCATACGGATTACATACGGAGGATGCCATGCGCAAAAAACGCTGAAACACCCTGCCTACGGAGGAGCTACGGACCACTATTTTGGGGACTTTTCAGCGTATTACGGCCGTAATATACGGACCGTATTGTCTTACGCTGAGTGTGACTCCAGCCTTAGAGGGGGGATTGCATCTTAGAGGGCCATCTTACCCATGGTACCCCGTGTGGAAATATGCAACAGCTGGCAGTCACTTTACTGCAGACACATGTCTTGCTTAATGTGCATCTATAGGTTTATTTCGCTGCCTGTACCCGTTACCTTATTATGGGTTTGTAGCATATTGATACCCTGTGCAATCACTAGTAACTGTTTTATTACATTTTATCTGCCAGTGTTTTTGTAATTTTTTCAGATAATGTTTTTGGATTGGATGATATCGATTATATTAACTGATTACTTCTTTAGCACTACTTTTGCATTTCAAAATATAAAATAACTTTTTATGTACATATACAATGAGGGAAATCCATTATTGATTATGGCCATTTTAGCGATATGCCAGATGAATATAATGGTAAGGAAATGTATGAATGCATGTACGCCAGAAAGATGGTGTGATGTTGTACATTTTTAAGTAAGTCACATTACAACTAAAAACGAGGCCCGAAAGATTCACAGTAAATTTCATTAGAAAGTTGGAAATCATAGCTGGCGAGAATCTCCTTTCTGGCACACAAACCACCCAGGATGCAAAAAAATTTCTTAAAGAGCTGCACCTCCTTAATTTGTCACATCCTACTCCAGCAAGGTTTTTGTTGAAAACTGGCACATGAAATGGCAATCTATATAAATTCTCCCCAGGGGGTTTAAGCTTCAAACTGTTTTCCACTGGGAATACTTAAAAGAACCTGTTATGTCCGATAACATTATTAACCTGCAGATAAAGGGTTATTCTGCAGGTTAATAGTGTTCTGTAGGTGCCTGGCCTCAGCCCAGGAGCTGCTGGATTTCAGTCATGCTGTAGCCACACCTCAGAACTGACTGACAGCCGGCTATGTACTGGTGCACTGCAGAGGCAGCTGTCAGTCAGTGCTGGGCACACCTGCTTGACTGAAAGCTGACAACTGGTGGGAGAAATAAAGTTAATTTTCTCCCAAGTGCTGCACTTTCAGTGCTGCGACCAGGCACCAGCATAACGCTATTAACCTGCAGATTAGCCTTCTATCTGCAGGTTAATAGCTTTATCAGACATGATATGTTTCTGTTAATGTAAAATTTTGAAGCATGAGGGCACATTTGCACGTGCTGACCCTGGCTGATAGAGGACGTTTATCGGTTACATGCTAGTTGTTTGGCGACCATTTAATGGCCTGTTTAGACGGACAAACATTCTATGCACACAGAGAGATAGTTAATAAGATCGTTCTGTGCCCACAGAATAGCTCAATATGAAAAAGCTTGTAAGCACGGTGCACTGTGGTAGACAGCAGCAGTCGGCAATACCCTGGACAACAAGCACTAAATAGTAGACAAATAACAATAACAAGTACAAGAAAGCTGTGCTTTGATTGATTGCTTTCAGTAATGAGCGAACGTGCTGAGATAAGATGTTATCCGAGCATGCTTGTGTGCTAATCGAGTGTCTTCGGCATGGTCGAAAAGTATGTTTGTGTCCCCGTGGCTGCATGTCTGGCAGCTGTTCAACAACCACAACACATGCAGGAATGATCTAACAACAGGTAATCCATTTATATGTCTGTCGAACACGGAGACCTGAACCTATTTTTTGAGCATGCTCGGATAACACCTTATCCCAGCACGTTCGCTCATCACTAGTTGCTGTGTTATACATAAAGCTAAAAAAATGCCAGTGACCAAAGATGCTGTAAAAAACGCTCAGGACACGACAGAGAAAATAAAAAAGAGCTTCAGCTGTGACCTGAATTGGCTTCCACTTGAAAAAGTCACTAGGTTTGCACACGCCTTAAAGACCTCATGTGCACAACCTGTGATGGTTATGACTCATGCAGTGGAGAAAACAATGATCAAAATGTTAAATTATTCAGTAATGAAAATCTATCTGCCTCTGGCCATTTAAGATTGTTTTGTTAAAGGTTTCTAGTGTGCAATCTTCACATTGGTGAAGAGCTTTGGGTGCTCTACCACATTGTTCTAGCTTGAGGAGAAGGTCTCGCTGTCACATACAACTGTATTTTCTATCTATGGGATCATAAAAAGCTCTAATTGACCAGAGTATGTATCCATGAGATCAAAGTTGCCACTTTGCTGTAATAAGAAAACCCCTTGTTTGGCTGAGAGCCATCTTGCCCAACACTGTTTGGCTGAGAGCCATCTTGCCCAACACTCCCATACACCGGAGCACCCGATCTGCCGCCTGCTCATGTTTTCTCTATAAGAGGACAAAAAAAATCAGAATATTAAAATTGGACATGTTGCATTTTGATCTCCCCCTGACATCATCTGAGAGAGAAGAGTCTGGGTCCTGCATACACACTAGACTGCCTATTGAACTCGTCATTATGGGCAGGTTCTGGCGCTATTAGTTTAAAGGGACACTGTCACCTGAATTTGGAGGGAACAATCTTCATTCACAGAGGCGGGGTTTTGGGGTGTTTGATTCACCCTTTCCTTACCCGCTAGCTGCATGCTGGCTGCAATATTGGATTGAAGTTCATTCTCTGTTCTCCGTAGTACATGCCTGCACAAGGTGCAATCTTGCCTTGCGCAGGCATGTACTATGGAGGACAGAGAATGAACTTCAATCCAATATTGCAGCCAGCATGCAGCTAGCGGGTAAGGAAAGGGTGAATCAAAAACCCCAAAACCCCGCCTCCATGGCTGAAGATTGTTCCCTCCAAATTCAGGTGACTGTGTCCCTTTAATTGGTATGGGGGTCTTTATAACATGGGGTGGTGATATACCGTACATTTACTGATAATATGGGGGATGATATGCATGTACTGATTATATGGGGGGTGATATACATGTACTGATAATATGGAGAGTGATATACATGTACTGATTAATAATATGGGGTTGACATATATGTGCTGATTATATGGGGATAATATGCACTGTGGTAGATCGTCTCACTCGGCTGCACACAGAGGTAGTCAGTGGAACACTGTGCCTTTAAGGATGCACATGGTTTATTAGTACAGCATAAACCAAGGTTTTAAGCACAAAAGAAAACACCGCCCTCTGGGCAAAACAGCAAAACAAAACGGTAGCACTTCATGCAGTCCTTGCACTAGTGGGGGTCAGCCCACTCTGGGTTAACAATGTCCTAACCCAAGCACTATGTGCAAAACACTCTCCTGGAGTCTTCCTCTCCAGGCCCTCAACAGCCCACACTAACCCTGGAGTTCAGCAATTTAAAGCCAGATCATGGGACTGATCACATGATCCTGACATCACACAGGTACTGTAAGGACACTGCAAGTGGAGATACGTGGATCTCCTCCCACCTGCTCTATGGAGGTCCTCTAAAACCAGCCCATAATATAACTTTCAATAAACCGATCCAACACATATTGTGCTGGAGAAAACAATTCTGGTCTTACATCACTGACGCCATCATGCGCAGTGACACGTATCTCCCCTCCATCACTTCACCAGTGACCCTGTCACAACATGTACTGATTATATGGGGGCGATTTACAGTGGGTACAGAAAGTATTCAGATTCCTTTAAATTTTTCACTCTTTGTTTCATTGCAGCCATTTGGTAAATTCAAAAAAGTTCATTTTTTCTCATTAATGTACACTCTGCACCCCATCTTGACTGAAAAAAAACAGAAATGTAGAAATTTTTGCAAATTCATCAAAAAAGAAAAGCTAAAATATCACATGGTCATAACTATTCAGACCCTTCGCTCAGTATTGAGCAGAAGCATGCATTTGAGTTAGTACAGCCATGAGTCTTCTTGGGAATAATGCAACAAGTTTTTCACACCTGGATTTGGGGATCCTCTGCCATTCTTTCTTGAAGATCCTCTCTAGTTCCGTCAGGTTGGATGGTGAACATCGGTGGACAGCCATTTTCAGGTCTCTCCAGAGATGCACAGTTGGGTTTAGGTCAGGGCTCTGGCTGGGCCAGTCAAGAATGGTCACAGAGTTGTTCTGAAGCCACTCCTTTGTTATTTTACCTGTGTGCTTATGGTCATTGTCTTGTTGGAAGGTGAACCTTCGGCCAAGTCTGAGGTTCAGAGCACGCCGGAAGAGGTTTTCATCCAGGATATGTCTGTACTTGGCCGCATTCATGTTTCCTTCAATGGCAACCAGCCGTCCTGTCCCTGCGGCTGAAAAACACCCCCTTAGCATGATGCTGTCACCACCATGTTTCACTGTTGGGACATTGGGGGGAATTTAATAAAGTTTCAATACCATGTTTCCTGGCAGTTATTGTACATGTTATATTTGTCCAAAATTTTAGACTTTTATACCCCTGAGGTTGGTTTTGCAGGTCCATCATTCACAGTCTGAGTACGGACAGTGATACCTGGACCGTCTGCATGTCTCCTGACCCATAGTCATATAGGTCTATGAGGCTGCACTGTCAACCTGGTCATGGGAGTCACGAATAATGAACTATTGCTGAATAATCTTTATTGGGCAACTATCTAAGTCAGGGGTGGGGAACCTCAGGCCCCAGGGCCATTTACGGCCATCGATGACCTTTTATCAGGCCCCCGGGCAGATTCTCAGGGACCGCATTCTTGGGCAGGGAGGTGTATTTTGATTACAACCAGCTCATTTATTTCTTCTCGCTCTGTTAGCACATGACCCTTAGACAATTATATAGTAGATGATATTTTACTGTAATTAGTACTTAATATCAATTTGTCGGCTTGTTCCATGTTTACTTGATTACGCAGGGGCGTATTCTCTGCTGCATAAAAAGACATTACAAGGCTTCTATTCTGGCTCAATATAGACTACTCTATGTGACTGCAGATTGCTGAATCCAGACACTATGCACAATGTCAGAACTCCCCACCATTTGATATATATGTAAAACTAATTATCACATGTGTTTAAGATTGATTTCAGTGATCCATTGAGCCCTGACTCACAATAACACCACGAGATTATTTGAAAAACAAAAAAATTAAATCTTTATGAAACTTAAATCCAATTTACATAATTATTTGGAACACAGTGTGTATATATATATATATATATATATATATATATATATATATATATATAGTGGTGTAGTGACGTATGTTACAACCAGGGGGCGCTGTATGTGCTCCTCAGGATACGCATGGAGGCGTATCTGTAATGGTGATAATGAAACTGTGTCCAGCATGATTGTAAATGGCTGGTATGTGACTCAGAGGAAGTCCGCGCTGTAAGCCTGAAGTAATGTTGTTGTTCTGCGACCTGTAGTCCCACAAGTATTTGTATATCTGTAAAGGGAGGCTTGCAGGGTTGGTTGGAGAGCTGAGCAGGTCTGGCCAACCACACACCTCCCATCCAGGGGAGGGGTTACAGGTACATAATGTGACCGTGGTGTGGCACATGGTTCAGAGTGTTTGGACCTGTATGGTCTGTGTTGTAGGTCCTGAAAGAGGTCAGGTCTGTGTTGGAAGTTCCAGTGAGTGGAGACTTCCTGAAGAACACGTGGAGAGACCATGGACCTGGATGGTCTGTGTTGGAAGCTCCTGTGAGTGGAGACTTCCTGAATAGCACCTGGTGAGACCATGTACCTACAGAGCCTGGGGCGGCAACTGTGTTGGCGAAGCCAGGACTGACAAGGAGTCAGCGTGAGGAGCGCAGCTCCTGGAAGGTAACCCCAGACAAGGGGGTCTGTAATACATGGCAGAGAAGTATCTGCCATTGGAATAGAAACCACTGGAGACTAGACGGAGGTGGACATGACTTGGGGATGGGTGGACTGAGAACTCCTGCAGCCTTTGTTTCTATTGCAGTGTAGATTTTAAACAAGAGTGTTGTTGCTTTAAGAGGAAGGTGTTTAGATGTTTGTGCCTGGTGTATTACTGTGAGGAGGGTGGCGCTTATACAGGGGAGGCAACTCTGGCTCTCCCTCTTTCTCTCACAGGATGGACAGGAGGAAACATTAGAGGAAACATGTCTGCAGTTTCAGGGAGTATAATACTTGGGTTATCACCTCACATTATAGCTGATAGGAGCACATTCACTTCACACATCATATATTAGTGTAGTATCAGCTCCTACATCATATATCGGATCAATTTTACCTCAGAAATTCATGTAGCTGCCATGTTCCCTCATGTGTACTTCCCTGCAGACATGGCTGATATACTACTCCACATTCATCATGTATTAGTGTAGTCTCAGCTATTACATCTTATTTGGGAGCAATATTACCTCAGAGATTCATGTAGCTGCCATGTTCCTTCATGGGTCTGTTACAAGTTGCCTCACACACTGCAGAGACAGCTCCTGTGTGACCTGCTTACAGACATGGCTGTTGCGTCGCATTTCTGCTGTATTATACAGAGTCTTCATGAGTTTTGTGTATCTGTGTGATGGGTCAGAGCATTGGCACATACAGTGTCTGCTATTGGTAGCGTGGAGCTAGGCAGTTACAGGGACTAGTCACTGGTGAGAGGGAGCAGTAAAGGGATGGTATATATATATATATATATACCTTATATATATATGGGTAAGAGGCTTCATGTCTGTGCATTGTATGCTGCTGTCTGCTGATTCCCCTCTTCCCATTTATGGAGTCTGGTGACCTGTATGTGACCTCATCTCTGCTGCAGTACAGTCTGATGATGCTGGGTGATAACCAGGTTAGGGTACTTTCACACTAGCGTTTTTTGTAAATCCGTCACAATGCGTCGTTTTGCAGAAAAAACACATCCTGCAAAAGTGCTTGCAGGATGCGTTTTTTCCCCATAGACTTCTATTGGCGACGCATTTGCGACGGATTTGCACACTTCGCATCCGTCTTGCGACGGATGCGTTGTGCTTTGGCGGACCGTCGGGAAAAAAAACCCTACATGTAACGTTTTTTTCTCCCGACGGACCGCTTTTTCCGATCGTGCATGCGCGGCCGGAACTCCGCCCCCACCTCCCCGCACCTTACAATGGGGCAGCGGATGCGCCGGAAAAATGCATCCGCTGCACCCATTGTGCAAAGCGTTAAACGCTAGCGTCGGAATCTCTCCCCGACGCATTGCGACGGGGAGATTCCGACGCTAGTGTGAAAGAAGCCTTACTCTCACTATCTATATGTGATATATGAGAAAAGGGTCCATCTCTGCACAGCATGCTTATCATGTATACAGACTTTAAGTACATGTTAGATCCTGGGTCTCCAGGTTATTTTCCTTGCTGCACATATAATCTGTGCATGACTTCCAAATCCGTGCTTTATTTCTGGAGATAAGGCAGCCTTTAGTCTCATTATGTTGCATGCTGTCCTGCCTGATATATCCACCCCTTTTTCTGTATATACTTATGGCTGCAGGCAGCTTATCACAAGCCTGAGTGGATTACCTGGAGCCTTACTATATATATTTTATCAGGTGTCAATAATTATTCGGGGAGTAATTCAGCACATGGTGGGGTGGTGAGTGGGCACTAATAACTCAGCACATGGCGGGGGCAGTGAGTGGGCACTAATAACACAGTCATGGCGGGCAGTGAGTGGGCACTCCTAGTGTGATGTTGCACCTTGCTCTGGAGAACACATCATGGGCCCAGTTTTCAGCCCTGTCTCTCGTCTATTGTATGTAGGTAGTGTGACTGACTGGGGACACCGACCTTGCAGTTTTCTGCACATACACTTATGGCTGAAGGCAGCTTATACTAGACCTACATATTATATTTTCTTATGATGTATGTGCAGCTGGTGGTTAGAGAGCCTGTCTGTAACTGCTGTAGAGGAGCAGCCGGCTTCTTTATCGTTACAGCATATAACAGCATTGCCCATCATCGAATGTATCTGACCTTATGATGGGACATTTTCCAGGATCAACCTGTAATATGCCTTGGTTGTAAACTTACATGGTGTTTTCATCTTCACTTATCCCACATCTTGTGCAGTTGGGGGGATGGGGGGGCCTTGAAGTTGGTTATAAATTGGTCTGGGGGATCCATTGGGATATGGATTCCTCTTTTTGGAATTTAATTTGGTTCTTGATCTGGTGAATGGTAGAGGGGATTTTCAGCAAGGGTTTGTTGAATCCTCAGGAAGTTCAAGTGAACATTGGAACCCTGTGGTTATGATGTTCCCAAGCTAGTGGGGTAATGGCTGGGAGTAGAGTTGAGCGACCTTGACCTTTTTAGAGTCGAGCCGGGTTTCGCGAAACCCGACTATCTCAAAAGTCGGGTCGAGTGAAATCGGCCGATTATGACGTAAAGTCGGGATCGACCGAAACACGAAACCCAATGCAAGTCAATGGGGCAGCATAGTCGGCAGTGAGTGGGGGCCAGGAAAACACCTAGAGTGCCCATTTTAATGTCAAAACCATCCATTCTTCTTAATGAAGCTTGTCAAGCGTAATTTACCTTATAATAATTGGAAGGCATTTGAAATTGGGGGTCATTTGGCTAAAGTTGTGGTGGGTAGGGCTGGTTCAAGTAATTAGTGGGCCCAGGAAATCTGGACCACGTCACGGCAGTGGAGCAGGGAGAGGTAAGTATTTCAACTTTGCAAGTGCTGTGAACCTGAGCAAGCAGGGGGGGCCCACTCGTTGGCATTGGCACTGGCACAGGGCCCCTCAAAGTACAGCGGTGTGTTTGCACGGCGGGGGCGCCTCCCACCGGCAGCAACACTTTTGCGTACTATTAGAGGCCCTGTGCCAGTGACGTCGCCAACTAGTATTCCTCCCCCCACCTGATGAAGGAACCTGCACTTTCATCTGCACCTTCCTCTTTGTCCCCGTGTAAGGTGGTATGGTATGCGGGAAGAGCAACCTGACTTTCAGCAGGGTCACAATGTTGTTGTGTAGCGTGCACGGGGAATGTTGCGTTATGGGTCAATGTACCAGCAGACTCATCTATCATTGGCTGGGCAATGGGCAGGATGAGGAGGAAACACAGATATAGGCCCAAAGAATAAAGTTGGCTAAATGCAGTTCAAAATTGGTAACACAGGAATAACCAGGGGGCATTGCAGTGGAGGACAACTGGAATGAGAGGCTGACACAGAGAGTAGGCCCAAATCAGTAAGTAGTCGAAATGCAGTTCAAAATTGGCAACCGTAGTAAACAGGCGGCACAGCTTTGTTCAGTGGAGGAGAACAGCAAGGAGTGGCAGACACCGATATTAGGCCCCAACCCAACTAGTAGGCCAAATGCAGTCTAACATTAACAACTACTTAACGAGCGCCTGAAAACGGAATTTCAGGACAGGAAACCAGGAGAACAGCAAGGAGTGGCAGACACCGATAGTAGGCCCCAAACCAACTAGTACGCCAAATGCAGTTGTTCCGTTTAACCACAATTTAATGAGAGCCTGAAGATAGAAGTTCAGGAAAGGCAACCTGGAGAACACCTTGGAGTGGAACACACCATCTCTCTACACCCCATACCCAATTTGTAGGCCTAATGCAGTGTAGTTTCCAAGAACTACTAAACGAGAGCCGGAAGATCGAAGCTCAGGAAAGGCAACCTGGAGAACACCTTGGAGTGGAACACACCATCTCTCTACACCCCATACCCAATTTGTAGGCCTAATGCAGCGTAGTTTCCAACAACTACTAAACGAGAGCCGGAAGATCGAAGCTCAGGAAAGGCAACCTGGAGAACACCTTGGAGTGGAACACACCATCTCTCTACACCCCATACCCAATTTGTAGGCCTAATGCAGCGTAGTTTCCAACAACTACTAAACGAGAGCATGAAGATCGAAGCATTGGCGAGGAAACCTGGGGAACACCTTCGAGTGGAACACACCATCTCTCTACACCCCATACCCAATTTGTAGGCCTAATGCAGCGTAGTTTCCAACAACTACTAAACGAGAGCCGGAAGATCGAAGCTCAGGAAAGGCAACCTGGAGAACACCTTGGAGTGGAACACACCATCTTTCTACACCCCATACCCAATTTGTAGGCCTAATGCAGCGTAGTTTCCAACAACTACTAAACGAGAGCATGAAGATCGAAGCATTGGCGAGGAAACCTGGGGAACACCTTGGAGTGGAACACACCATCTCTCTACACCCCATACCCAATTTGTAGGCCTAATGCAGCGTAGTTTCCAACAACTACTAAACGAGAGCCGGAAGATCGAAGCTCAGGAAAGGCAACCTGGAGAACACCTTGGAGTGGAACACACCATCTCTCTACACCCCATATCCAATTTGTAGGCCTAATGCAGTGTAGTTTCCAACAACTACTAAACGAGAGCATGAAGATCGAAGCATTGGCGAGGAAACCTGGGGAACACCTTGGAGTGGAACACACCATCTCTCTACACCCCATACCCAATTTGTAGGCCTAATGCAGTGTAGTTTCCAACAACTACTAAACGAGAGCATGAAGATCGAAGCTCAGGAAAGGCAACCTGGGGAACACCTTGGAGTGTAACAAGCCCTCTCTCTACACCACGGAAGGGCTGATTCTTAGGAAGGAAGGCTGTCGGAAAGAAGCAGGGCGCGTCCGAGGGTGATTATATTCTTATTAGGTATATACTCACCCTCGGACGCGCCCTGCTTCTTTATTTGTAATGAATGTTTATTTGCAATGTTGTTTTGACTTACTCTATTTTTTTGGTAAATAATGATTTTATTATTTTCATTGTTTTGCATCTTCTTGGCAATAATATAAAGAAGACGCGACAGGACAACACTCGGTGGATGCCATATCTGTGTTTTAAATTGAAAAAAACTTTCAGTTAACTACTTGCAGGAGAAAGTTATTGTAGCTGGTGGCCATTTTTAGTACTGTACCAGATTTTTGTTGTATGTGTTTGTTTTTAATGTTAAAATGTCTGCATTTGATATTTCTCCAGTATTTTCTTTTTTATAAGCAAAATACTTATTTTTATATTTTCTGATGTTGGTTCAAGGGGTACACGGGCAGCAGTAGACAGGTCAGTGGAGGCCTAGTGGAAGGAGGGACCGCAGACAGGCTTCGAAGCCCTAACATAATAAATTGGGCTGGCTGTAGGCAATTTAAAATTGGTTCCAGGGGCACAAGGGCGGCAGTAGACAGGTCAGTGGAGGCCTAGTGGAAGGAGGGACCGCAGACAGGCTTCGAAGCCCTAACATAATAAATTGGGCTGGCTGTAGGCAATTTAAAATTGGTTCCAGGGGAACACGGGCAGCAGTAGACAGGTCAGTGGAGGCCTAGTGGAAGGAGGGACCGCAGACAGGCTTCGAAGCCCTAACATAATAAATTGGGCTGGCTGTAGGCAATTTAAAATTGGTTCCAGGGGAACCCGGGCAGCAGTAGACAGGTCAGTGGAGGCCTAGTGGAAGGAGGGACCGCAGACAGGCTTCGAAGCCCTAACATAATAAATTGGGCTGGCTGTAGGCAATTTAAAATTGGTTCCAGGGGAACCCGGGCAGCAGTAGACAGGTCAGTGGAGGCCTAGTGGAAGGAGGGACCGCAGACAGGCTTCGAAGCCCTAACATAATAAATTGGCCTGGCTGTAGGCAATTTACAATTGGTTCCAGGGGAACACGGGCGGCAGTAGACAGGTCAGTGGAGGCCTAGTGGAAGGAGGGACCGCAGACAGGCTTCGAAGCCCTAACATAATAAATTGGGCTGGCTGTAGGCAATTTAAAATTGGTTCCAGGGGAACCCGGGCAGCAGTAGACAGGTCAGTGGAGGCCTAGTGGAAGGAGAGACCGCAGACAGGCTTCGAAGCCCTAACATAATAAATTGGGCTGGCTGTAGGCAATTTAAAATTGGTTCCAGGGGAACACGGGCAGCAGTGGCCTGGTCAGTGTAGTAGTAGTGGAAAAACGGGCCGCAGACAGGCTTCGAAGGCCTAACATAACAAAAATTGGGATGTAGGCAATTTACAATTGGTTCCAGGGGAACACGGGCAGCAGTAGACAGGTCAGTGGAGGCCTAGTGGAAGGAGGGACCGCAGACAGGCTTCGAAGCCCTAACATAATAAATTGGCCTGGCTGTAGGCAATTTACAATTGGTTCCAGGGGAACACGGGCGGCAGTAGACAGGTCAGTGGAGGCCTAGTGGAAGGAGGGACCGCAGACAGGCTTCGAAGCCCTAACATAATAAATTGGGCGGGCTGTAGGCAATTTAAAATTGGTTCCAGGGAAACCCAGGCAGCAGTAGACAGGTCAGTGGAGGCCTAGTGGAAGGAGGGACCGCAGACAGGCTTCGAAGCCCTAACATAATAAATTGGGCTGGCTGTAGGCAATTTAAAATTGGTTCCAGGGGAACACGGGCAGCAGTGGCCTGGTCAGTGTAGTAGTAGTGGAAAAACGGGCCGCAGACAGGCTTCAAAGGCCTAACATAACAAAAATTGGGATGTAGGCAATTTACAATTGGTTCTAGGGGAACACGGGCAGCAGTAGACAGGTCAGTGAAGGCCTAGTGGAAGGAGGGACCGCAGACAGGCTTCGAAGCCCTAACATAATAAATTGGCCTGGCTGTAGGCAATTTACAATTGGTTCCAGGGGAACACGGGCGGCAGTAGACAGGTCAGTGGAGGCCTAGTGGAAGGAGGGACCGCAGACAGGCTTCGAAGCCCTAACATAATAAATTGGGCTGGCTGTAGGCAATTTAAAATTGGTTCCAGGGGAACCCGGGCAGCAGTAGACAGGTCAGTGGAGGCCTAGTGGAAGGAGGGACCGCAGACAGGCTTCGAAGCCCTAACATAATAAATTGGGCTGGCTGTAGGCAATTTAAAATTGGTTCCAGGGGAACCCGGGCAGCAGTAGACAGGTCAGTGGAGGCCTAGTGGAAGGAGTGACCACAGACAGGCTTCGAAGGCCTAACATAAGAAAAATGTCAATACAATGGTATTGACAGTGCCAGGCATTGAAGGATGTCAGCGCATAGACTAAACATTGGTGGAGCTGTGAGAGAAAATTTTGCAAGTGGTAGAGCACTGTTTGACCTGGGGGGGGGACTGTCTTGTGGCCGGCGGTACAGGCCCAGGGCCCCTCATATTACAACGGTGTGTCTGACGTTGGGTGCGCACCACCACCGCCAGACACTTTATTGTACTATGAGGGACCTAGTGGCAGTGCCGTCGACCAAAAGCGGGCACACCCACCTCTTCAGACAAACAGTACTCTCACGGGTGCTGGCGCCAAGTGGCGATACCACGGCCCCGTGTGGGGACTTTGGCCATTTAGGGAGGTGTTAACATGTCGGATGCTGGACAATCAGGTGCTGCAAATTACGAGATTGGAAAAGTCGTTCAGAATAGTCCACAGGCAAGACCTTTACATAGGAAAGCTAGGTGTCAGCCATGCAAGGTGGGGCAAAAGATTTCGAAATCCAGTTGTGGTTCATTTTAATGAAGGTTAGATCATCTACATTTTGGGTAGCCAGACGAGTCCTTTTTTCTGTTAGTATTGAACCTGCAGCACTGAATACTCTTTCTGATAGGACACTAGCTGCCGGGCAAGCAAGCTCCTGCAATGCATATTCTGCCAATTCTGGCCAGGTGTCTAATTTTGATGCCCAGTAATCAAATGGGAATGACGGTTGAGGGAGAACGTCGATAAGGGATGAAAAATAGTTAGTAACCATACTGGACAAATGTTGTCTCCTGCCACTTTGAATTGATGCTGCAGTACCTGTCCTGTCTGCGGTCATAGCAAAATCACTCCACAACCTGGTCAGAAAACCCCTCTGGCCAACGACACTTCTGATTTCTGCCCCTCTAACACCTCTGGTCTGCTGGCCCCTGCAGCTCGTGTTAGAACGATCACGGGCGCTGTGTGCAGGGAATGCCAGAAGCAAACGGTCAACAAGAGTTGATTGTTTGGTTGCTAATATTAGTTCCAAGTTCTCATATGGCATTATATTTTGCAATTTGCCTTTATAGCGAGGATCAAGGAGGCAGGCCAACCAGTAATCGTCATCGTTCATCATTTTTGTTATGCGTGTGTCCCTTTTGAGGATACGTAAGGCATAATCCGCCATGTGGGCCAAAGTTCCAG
The DNA here is from genome assembly GCF_032444005.1 of Ranitomeya imitator. Taxonomy (NCBI): domain Eukaryota; kingdom Metazoa; phylum Chordata; class Amphibia; order Anura; family Dendrobatidae; genus Ranitomeya; species Ranitomeya imitator. Next base: position 388,053,023 of record NC_091286.1, on the reverse strand, counting down.
TTCTCAAATCTGTGGTTGTGCTTGGTTGAGGGGCAGTTTCAGGCAAATCCACGTCACTTGTGTCCCTCCAAAAACCAGAACCCGGCCTTGCCGCGCCAACAATTTCCACTGGCCCCGGAAAAGCTTCCTCATTAAAAATATAATCATCCCCATCATCCTCCTCGTCCTCCTCCTCCTCTTCGCCCGCTACCTCGTCCTGTACACTGCCCTGGCCAGACAATGGCTGACTGTCATCAAGGCTTTCCTCTTCCTCAGCTGCAGACGCCTGATCCTTTATGTGCGTCAAACTTTGCATCAGCAGACGCATTAGGGGGATGCTCATGCTTATTATGGCGTTGTCTGCACTAACCAGCCGTGTGCATTCCTCAAAACACTGAAGGACTTGACACATGTCTTGAATCTTCGACCACTGCACACCTGACAACTCCATGTCTGCCATCCTACTGCCTGCCCGTGTATGTGTATCCTCCCACAAAAACATAACAGCCCGCCTCTGTTCACACAGTCTCTGAAGCATGTGCAGTGTTGAGTTCCACCTTGTTGCAACGTCTATGATTAGGCGATGCTGGGGAAGGTTCAAAGAACGCTGATAGGTCTGCATACGGCTGGAGTGTACGGGCGAACGGCGGATATGTGAGCAAAGTCCACGCACTTTGAGGAGCAGGTCGGATAACCCCGGATAACTTTTCAGGAAGCACTGCACCACCAGGTTTAAGGTGTGAGCCAGGCAAGGAATGTGTTTCAGTTGGGAAATGGAGATGGCAGCCATGAAATTCCTTCCGTTATCACTCACTACCTTGCCTGCCTCAAGATCTACAGTGCCCAGCCACGACTGCGTTTCTTTCTGCAAGAACTCGGACAGAACTTCAGCGGTGTGTCTGTTGTCGCCCAAACACTTCATAGCCAATACAGCCTGCTGACGTTTGCCAGTAGCTGCCCCATAATGGGAGACCTGGTGTGCAACAGTGGCAGCTGCGGATGGAGTGGTTGTGCGACTGCGGTCTGTGGACGAGGTCTCGCTTCTGCAGGAGGACGAGGAGGAGGAGGAGGGGGTGCGAATGGCTACAGCCAACTGTTTCCTAGACCGTGGGCTAGGCAGAACTGTCCCAAACTTGCTGTCCCCTGTGGACCCTGCATCCACCACATTTACCCAGTGTGCCGTGATGGACACGTAACGTCCCTGGCCATGCCTACTGGTCCATGCATCTGTTGTCAGGTGCACCTTTGTGCTCACAGATTGCCTGAGTGCATGGACGATGTGCTCTTTAACATGCTGGTGGAGGGCTGGGATGGCTTTTCTGGAAAAAAAGTGTCGACTGGGTAGCTCGTAGCGTGGTACAGCGTAGTCCATCAGGGCTTTGAAAGCTTCGCTTTCAACTAACCGGTAGGGCATCATCTCTAATGAGATTAGTCTAGCTATGTGGGCGTTCAAACCCTGTGCACGCGGATGCGAGGCTAAGTACTTCCTTTTTCTAACCATAGTCTCATGTAGGGTGAGCTGGACTGGAGAGCTGGAGATCGTGGAACTAGCGGGGGTGCCGGTGGACATGGCAGACTGAGAGACGGTGGGAGATGGTATTGTTGCCGCCGGTGCCCTAGATGCAGTGTTTCCTACTACGAAACTGGTGATTCCCTGACCCTGACTTCTTTGGCCTGGCAAAGAAACCTGCACAGATACTGCAGGTGGTGCAGAAAATGGTGGCCCTACACTGCCGGAAGGGATGTTGCGTTGATGACTAGCTTCATTGGCCGAGGGTGCTACAACCTTAAGGGACGTTTGGTAGTTAGTCCAAGCTTGCAAATGCATGGTGGTTAAATGTCTATGCATGCAACTTGTATTGAGACTTTTCAGATTCTGCCCTCTGCTTAAGGTAGTTGAACATTTTTGACAGATGACTTTGCGCTGATCAATTGGATGTTGTTTAAAAAAATGCCAGACTGCACTCTTTCTAGCATCGGATACCTTTTCAGGCATTGCAGACTGAGCTTTAACCGGATGGCCACGCTGTCCTCCAACAGGTTTTGACTTTGCCACGCGTTTTGGGCAAGATACGGGCCCGGCAGATGGAACCTGTTGCGATGTTGATGCCTGCTGCGGCCCCTCCTCCTCCGCTTCAGAACTGCTGCCGCCTGCACCCTGTTCCCCCAATGGCTGCCAATCGGGGTCAAGAACTGGGTCATCTATTACCTCTTCTTGTAGCTCGTGTGCAACTTCGTCTGTGTCACCTTGTCGGTCGGTGGTATAGCGTTCGTGATGGGGCAACATAGTCTCATCAGGGTCTGATTCTTGATCAGCACCCTGCGAGGGCAATGTTGTGGTCTGAGTCAAAGGACCAGCATAGTAGTCTGGCTGTGGCTGTGCATCAGTGCACTCCATGTCAGATTCAACTTGTAATGGGCATGGACTGTTAACTGCTTCACTTTCTAAGCCAGGGACGGTATGTGTAAAGAGCTCCATGGAGTAACCCGTTGTGTCGCCTGCTGCATTCTTCTCTGTTGTTGTTTTTGCTGAAGAGGACAAGGAAGCGACTTGTCCCTGACCGTGAACATCCACTAACGACGCGCTGCTTTTACTTTTACCAGTTTCACGAGAGGAGGCAAAAGAGCTAGAGGCTGAGTCAGCAAGATAAGCCAAAACTTGCTCTTGCTGCTCCGGCTTTAAAAGCGGTTTTCCTACTCCCAGAAAAGGGAGCGTTCGAGGCCTTGTGTAGCCAGACGACGAACCTGGCTCCACAGCTCCAGACTTAGGTGCAATATTTTTTTTCCCACGACCACCTGATGCTCCACCACTACCACTACCCTCATTACCAGCTGACAATGAACGCCCCCGGCCACGACCTCTTCCACCAGACTTCCTCATTGTTTTAAAAACGTTACCAAACTAACGGTATTTGTTGCAGTCACACAACTTACACGGTGAGCTATAACTTCAGTATGATTTAGCTACCCCTTTACAGGTGGGTGAGACCACAACGAAAATCAGGCACAATGTTACACACTCTGTTGTTGGTGGCAACAAATGAGAGAGATGCCACACACGCAGGACTGTCACTGAAGCGCAAATGTAAATATTAATCTCCCACTGATTTGTGTTTTTTTTTTTAAAAAGGAGACTTTAGAAAAAAAAAAAAAAATGATTTTTTAAGGAAGAATTTATAAACCAAATAAAATGAAATGATTTTTTCAGGGAGAATTTAGAAAACAAATAAAACATAAAATAGCCTTTCTAGGGCCCAGTGAGTGAGAGAGGACGCACACAGGAGTCAGGAGTGGCACACAAGCCCAGAGGCCAATATTTATCTCCCACTGATTGATTTAGTGATTTTTTCAGGTAGATTTTGGAACCCAAATCAAGCAAAAAAATTAATAGGCTTTCTATGGCCCACAATTGGAGAGAGAGAGATGGCACACCCAGGAGTCAAGACTGGCACACAAGCAGAAAGGGCAATATTAATCTCCCACTGATTTGATTTTTTTTTTTTTTTCAAGGAGACTTTAGAAAAAAAAATACAAAAAAATGAGTTTTTCAGGAAGAATTTAGAAACAAAATAAAATAAAATGATTGTTTCAGGGAGAATTTAGAAAACAAATAAAAGAAAAATAGGCTTTGTAGGGCCCACTGAGTGAGAGAGGACGCACACAGAAGTCAGGAGTGGCACACAAGCCCAGAGGCCAATATTTATCTCCCACTGATTGATTTAGTGATTTTTTCAGGTAGATTTTGGAACCCAAATCAAGCAAAAAAATTAATAGGCTTTCTATGGCCCACAATTGGAGAGAGAGAGATGGCACACCCAGGAGTCAAGACTGGCACACAAGCAGAAAGGGCAATATTAATCTCCCACTGATTAGATTTTTTTTTTTTTTCAGGGAGACTTTAGAAAAAAAAAATACAAAAAAAATGATTTTTTTCAGGAATAATTTAGAAACCAAATAAAATAAAATGATTTTTTCAGGGAGAATTTAGAAAACCAATAAAACAAAAAATAGGCTTTCTAGGGCCCACTGAGTGAGAGAGGACGCACACAGGAGTCAGGAGTGGCACACAAGCCCAGAGGCCAATATTTATCTCCCACTGATTGATTAAGTGATTTTTTCAGGTAGATTTTGGAACCCAAATCAAGCAAAAAAATTAATAGGCTTTCTATGGCCCACAATTGGAGAGAGAGAGATGGCACACCCAGGAGTCAAGACTGGCACACAAGCAGAAAGGGCAATATTAATCTCCCACTGATTTGATTTTTTTTTTTTTTTTCAGGGAGACTTTAGAAAAAAAAAATACAAAAAAAATGATTTTTTTCAGGAATAATTTAGAAACCAAATAAAATAAAATGATTTTTTCAGGGAGAATTTAGAAAACAAATAAAACAAAAAATAGGCTTTCTAGGGCCCACTGAGTGAGAGAGGACGCACACAGGAGTCAGGAGTGGCACACAAGCCCAGAGGCCAATATTTATCTCCCACTGATTGATTTATTGATTTTTTCAGGTAGAATTTAGAACCCAAATCAACCAAAAAAATAAATAGGCTTTCTATGGCCCACTATTTGTGAGAGAGATGGCACGCTCAGGACTGGCACACAAGCCCAGAGGCCAATATTAATCTCCCACTTTTTTTTTTTTTTTCCAGGGAAAATTTATAAACCCAATAAAAAAAATAATAAATAGGCTTTCTATGGCCCACTATCTGAGAGAGAGAGATGGCACGCTTAGGACTGGCACACAAGCCCAAAGGCCAATATTAATCTCCCACTGATTGATTTATTGATTTTTTCAGGTAGATTTTGGAACCCAAATCAAGCAAAAAAATAAATAGGCTTTCTATGGCCCACTGAGAGATGGCACACACAGGAGTAATGAGTGGCACACAAGCCCTGAGGCCAATATTTTTCTCCCACTGATTGATGTAGTGATTTTTTCAGGTAGATTTTAGAACCCAAATCAAGCAAAAAAATAAATAGGCTTTCTATGGCCCACTGAGTGAGAGATGACACAGACAGGGATGGCACTCTAGCAGAAATGCCAATCTTAATCTCCCACAAAAAAAAAAAAAAGGAACTGTCCTTCAATTACTATCTCCCTGCAGTAATCTCAGCCAGGTATGGCAGGCAGCAATAAGGAGTGGACTGATGCACAAATTAAATAAAAAGTGTGGACAAACAAACAAGATAGCTGTGCAGAAAGGAAGGAACAAGAGGATTTGTGCTTTGAAAAAAGCAGTTGGTTTGCACAGCGGCGTACACACAGCAATGCAGCTATCAGGGAGCCTTCTAGGGCAGCCCAATGAGCTACAGCGCTGAGGGAAAAAAAAAAAAAAATGTAGCTTCCACTGTCCCTGCACACCGAAGGTGGTGTTGGGCAGTGGAAATCGCTACAGCACAAGCGGTTTGGTGGTTAATGGACCCTGCCTAACGCTATCCCTGCTTCTGACGAAGCGGCAGCAACCTCTCCCTAGGCTCAGATCAGCAGCAGTAACATGGCGGTCGGCGGGAACGCCCCTTTATAGCCCCTGTGACGCCGCGGACAGCAAGCCAATCACTGCAATGCCCTTCTCTAAGATGGTGGGGACCAGGACCTATGTCATCACGCTGCCCACACTCTGCGTTTACCTTCATTGGCTGAGAAATGGCGCTTTTCGCGTCATTGAAACGCGACTTTGGCGCGAAAGTCGCGTACCGCATGGCCGACCCCGCACAGGGGTCGGATCGGGTTTCATGAAACCCGACTTTGTCAAAAGTCGGCGACTTTTGAAAATGTTCGACCCGTTTCGCTCAACCCTAGCTGGGAGTAATTGTTGGTACATTTTATGTTCACTTTTTGTCTGGTAATCACCAGAACTTATGAGCTTCAAGGACTCCTCCCAGCATGTTAATGTTCTTTATGCTTTGATGTTTTATTGTATGCTGTTTTTAATTCTTATATTGTCCCCTTCATATATTTGCAGGAATGGTGTATATCCATTGAGTGCTAAATTTTATATTACCTAAGATGGTGGATAGCACAGACTAAGTGGATTACCTGGAGCCGGGCAGTTGGGGGGTTCCTTGAAGTTGGTTACAAATTGGTCTGGGGGATCCATTGGGATATGGATTCTTCCTTTTGGTATTAAATATGGTTCTGATCTGGTGAAATGTGGAGGGGAGTTTCGGCAAAGGTTTGTCGGATCCTCAGGAAGTTCAAGTGAACATTGGAACCCTGTGGTTATGGTGCTCCCGAGCTAGTGGGGTAACGGCTGGGAGTAATTGTTGGTACATTTTATGTTTACTTTATGCTTGGTAATCTCCAGATCTTATGAGCTTCAAGGACTCCTCCCAGCTAGCTAAGGTTATTTATGCTTTGTAGGGTTATTGTATGTTTGTATTAATAAAGGTGTGTATTTAAAAAAACAAAAACGAAACACTTATTTGTTTCTTTTTTAGTGGGTCCTTGAAGCTAATTTGGTCAGTAGGGGTAACCATCTCAGGTATGGACCCTCTGTTTAGGGGGGGGTGTTCATCATAGTATCACCCCTTGTGTGGAGGAGTAAACATCTCGGGTGTGGCCCCTGGATGGAGGGGTGTACGTCATAGTATGACCCCCTGGAATGGAGATGTAACCATCTTTGGTATCGCCCCCTGGTATGGAGGAGTGACCATCACGGTATGGCCCCCTGGTCTCCAGAAGCATTTATATCTTACAAGACCCTGTTAGGGTAAAGTCCCTGTGGTCATGGCAATCATATTCTACATGCATACAAATTGGGTGTTGGACGGATCCTGAATAGTACCTGGACAGGTTATATGCCTGGGGTGTTGGACGAGGTCCTGAATAGTACCTGGACAGGTCATATGCCTGGGGTGTTGGATGAGGTCCTGAATAACACCTGGACAGGTCATATGCCTGGGGTGTTGGACTATGTTCTGAATAGCACCTGGACAGGTTATATGCCTGGGGTATTGGACTGACGTCCTGAATAGCACCTGGACAGGTCATATGCCTGGGATGTTGGACTGATGTCCTGAATAGCACCTGGACAGGTTATATGCCTGGGGTGTTGGACTGACGTCCTGAATAGCACCTGGACAGGTCATATGCCTGGGGTGTTGGACGAGGTCCTGAATAGTACCTGTGACTTGAGAATGCTGAGGCACAGATTTTGACTGTTTATATTGACCAACTCCTATTTCTTTCAAGGTTGTTGTCTGGACAATGCAGTAATCTGGGGTATTAAACTGAAGAGCAATGTACCTAATATGGGTGCCCTGGAGTCAGTGGGAGTGACTAAAGGTACCTTCACACTAAGCGACGCTGCAGCGATACCGACAATGATGTCGATCGCTGCAGCGTCGCTGTTTGGTCGCTGGAGAGCTGTCACACAGACAGCTCTCCAGCGACCAACGATGCCGGTAACCAGGGTAAACATCGGGTTACTAAGCGCAGGGCGGCGCTTAGTAACCCGATGTTTACCATGGTTACCATCGTAAAAGTAAAAAAACAAACACTACATACTTACCTTCCGCTGTCTGTCCCCCGCGCTCTGCTTTCCTGCACTGGCTGTCACTATGTGCCAGGACCGCCCCCGGCACATTAACCCCCGGCACACCGCGATCAAAGATGATCGCGATGTGCCGGCGGTACAGGGAAGCACCACGCAGGGAGGGGGCTCCCTGCGTGCTTCCCTGAGCCCCCCGCAGCAACGCGATGTGATCGCGTTGCTGCGAGGGTCTTACCTCCCTCCCTCCCTGCTCCAGGCCCGGATCCAAGATGGCCGCGGATCCGGGTCCTGCAGGGAGGGAGGTGGCTTCACAGAGCCTGCTCAGAGCAGGCACTATGAAGCCTGCAGTGCTGCATGTCAGATCAGTGATCTGACAGAGTGCTGTGCAAACTGTCAGATCACTGATCTGTAATGTCCCCCCCTGGGACAAAGTAAAAAAGTTAAAAAAAAAATTTCCAAATGTGTAAAAAAAATAAATAAAAATATTCCTAAATAATGAAAAAAAAAAAAATATTATTCCCATAAATACATTTCTTCATCTAAATAAAAAAAAACAATAAAAGTGCACATATTTAGTATCGCCGCGTCCGTAACGACCCGACCTATAAAACTGGCCCACTAGTTAACCCCTTCAGTAAACACCGTAAGAAAAAAAAAAAAAAAAAACGAGTCAAAAAACGCTTTATTATCATACCACTGAACAAAAAGTGGAATAACACGCGATCAAAAAGACAGATATAACTAACCATGGTACCGCTGAAAATGTCATCTTGTCCCACAAAAAACGAGCCGCCATACAGCATCATCAGCAAAAAAATAAAAAAGTTATAGTCCTCAGAATAAAGCGATGCAAAAATAATTATTTTTTCTGTAAAATAGTTTTTATCGTATAAAAGCGCCAAAACATAAAAAAATTATATAAATGAGGTGTCGCTGTAATCGTACTGACCCGAAGAATAAAACTGCTTTATCAATTTTACCAAACGTGGAACGGTATAAACGCCTCCCCCAAAAGAAATTCATGAATAGCTGGTTTTTGGTCATTCTTCCTCACAAAAATCGGAATAAAAAGCGATCAAAAAAGTCACATGCCCAAAAATGTTACCAATAAAAACGTCAACTCGTCCCGCAAAAAACAAGACCTCACATGACTCTGTGGACCAAAATATGAAAATGTGGTAACGCAAAAAATATTTTTTGCAATAAAAAGCGTCTTTCAGTGTGTGACGGCTGCCAATCATAAAAATCCGCTAAAAAACTCGCTATAAAAGTAAATCAAACCCCCCTTCATCACCCCCTTAGTTATGGAAAAATAAAAAAAATGTATTTATTTCCATTTTCCCATTAGGGCTAAGGTTAGGGCTAGGGCTAGGGTTAGGATTAGGGCTAGGGTTAGGGTTAGGGCTAGGGCTAGGGCTAGAGTTAGGGCTAGGATTAGGGCTAGGGTTAGGGCTAGGGTTAGGGCTACAGTTAGGGTTGGGGTTAAAGTTAGGGTTAGGGTTTAGATTACATTTACAGTTGGGAATAGGGCTAGGGTTAGGGCTAGGGTTAGGGCTAGGGTTATGGTTAGGGCTAGGGTTAGGGCTAGGGTTAGGGTTGGGGCTACAGTTAGGGTTGGGGCTAAAGTTAGGGTTAGGGTTTAGATTACATTTACAGTTGGGAATAGGGTTGGGATTAGGGTTAGGGGTGTGTCAGGGTTAGAGGTGTGGTTAGGGTTACCGTTGGAATTAGGGTTAGGGGTGTGTTTGGATTAGGGTTTCAGTTATAATTGGGGGGTTTCCACTGTTTAGGCACATCAGGGGCTCTCCAAACACGACATGGCGTCCGATCTCAATTCCAGCCAATTCTGCGTTGAAAAAGTAAAACAGTGCTCCTTCCCTTCCGAGCTCTCCCGTGTGCCCAAACAGGGGTTTACCCCAACATATGCGGTATCAGCGTACTCAGGACAAATAGGACAACAACTTTTGTGGTCCAATTTCTCCTGTTACCCTTGGGAAAATACAAAACTGGGGGCTAAAAAATAATTTTTGTGGGAAAACAAAAAGATTTTTTATTTTCACGGCTCTGCGTTATAAACTGTAGTGAAACACTTGGGGGTTCAAAGTTCTCACAACACATCTAGATAAGTTCATTGAGGGGTCTAGTTTCCAATATGGGGTCACTTGTGGGGGGTTTCTACTGTTTAGGTACATTAGGGGCTCTGCAAACGCAATGTGACTCCTGCAGACCAATCCATCTAAGTCTGCATTCCAAATGATGCTCCTTCCCTTCCGAGCCCTCCCATGCGCCCAAACGGTGGTTCCCCCCCCACATATCGGGTATCAGCATACTCAGGACAAATTGGACAACAACATTTAGGGTCCAATTTCTCCTGCTACCCTTGGAAAAATACAAAACTGGGGGCTAAAATATAATTTTTGTGGAAAAAAAAATATTTTTTATTTGCACGGCTCTGCGTTATAAACTGTAGTGAAATACTTGGGGGTTCAAAGCTCTCACAACACATCTAGATGAGTTCCTTAGGGGGTCTACTTTCCAAAATGGTGTCACTTGTGGGGGGTTTCTACTGGTTAGGTACATTAGGGGCTCTGCAAACGCAATGTGACGCCTGCAGACCATTCCATCTAAGTCTGCATTCCAAATGGCGCTCCTTCCCTTCTGAGCCCTCCCATGCGCCCAAATGGTGGTTCCCCCGCCACATATGGGGTATCAGCGTACTCAGGACAAATTGGACAACAACTTTTGGGGTCCAATTTCTCCTGTTACCCTAGGGAAAATACAAAACGGGGGGCTAAAAAATAATTTTTGTGGGAAAAAACTTTTGTTTTATTTTTATGGCTCTGCATTATAACATAGTAACATAGTAACATAGTAACATAGTTAGTAAGGCCGAAAAAAGACATTTGTCCATCCAGTTCAGCCTATATTCCATCATAATAAATACCCAGATCTACGTCCTTCTACAGAACCTAATAATTGTATGATACAATATTGTTCTGCTCCAGGAAGACATCCAGGCCTCTCTTGAACCCCTCGACTGTGTTCGCCATCACCACCTCCTCAGGCAAGCAATTCCAGATTCTCACTGCCCTAACAGTAAAGAATCCTCTTCTATGTTGGTGGAAAAACCTTCTCTCCTCCAGACGCAAAGAATGCCCCCTTGTGCCCGTCACCTTCCTTGGTATAAACAGATCCTCAGCGAGATATTTGTATTGTCCCCTTATATACTTATACATGGTTATTAGATCGCCCCTCAGTCGTCTTTTTTCTAGACTAAATAATCCTAATTTCGCTAATCTATCTGGGTATTGTAGTTCTCCCATCCCCTTTATTAATTTTGTTGCCCTCCTTTGTACTCTCTCTAGTTCCATTATATCCTTCCTGAGCACCGGTGCCCAAAACTGGACACAGTACTCCATGTGCGGTCTAACTAGGGATTTGTACAGAGGCAGTATAATGCTCTCATCATGTGTATCCAGACCTCTTTTAATGCACCCCATGATCCTGTTTGCCTTGGCAGCTGCTGCCTGGCACTGGCTGCTCCAGGTAAGTTTATCATTAACTAGGATCCCCAAGTCCTTCTCCCTGTCAGATTTACCCAGTGGTTTCCCGTTCAGTGTGTAATGGTGATATTGATTCCCTCTTCCCATGTGTATAACCTTACATTTATCATTGTTAAACCTCATCTGCCACCTTTCAGCCCAAGTTTCCAACTTATCCAGATCCATCTGTAGCAGAATACTATCTTCTCTTGTATTAACTGCTTTACATAGTTTTGTATCATCTGCAAATATCGATATTTTACTGTGTAAACCTTCTACCAGATCATTAATGAATATGTTGAAGAGAACAGGTCCCAATACTGACCCCTGCGGTACCCCACTGGTCACAGCGACCCAGTTAGAGACTATACCATTTATAACCACCCTCTGCTTTCTATCACTAAGCCAGTTACTAACCCATTTACACACATTTTCCCCCAGACCAAGCATTCTCATTTTGTGTACCAACCTCTTGTGCGGCACGGTATCAAACGCTTTGGAAAAATCGAGATATACCACGTCCAATGACTCACCGTGGTCCAGTCTATAGCTTACCTCTTCATAAAAACTGATTAGATTGGTTTGACAGGAGTGATTTCTCATAAACCCATGCTGATATGGAGTTAAACAGTTATTCTCATTGAGATAATCCAGAATAACATCCCTCAGAAACCCTTCAAATATTTTACCAACAATAGAGGTTAGACTTACTGGCCTATAATTTCCAGGTTCACTTTTAGAGCCCTTTTTGAATATTGGCACCACATTTGCTATGCGCCAGTCCTGCGGAACAGACCCTGTCGCTATAGAGTCACTAAAAATAAGAAATAATGGTTTATCTATTACATTACTTAGTTCTCTTAGTACTCGTGGGTGTATGCCATCCGGACCCGGAGATTTATCTATTTTAATCTTATTTAGCTGGTTTCGCACCTCTTCTTGGGTTAGATTGGTGACCCTTAATATAGGGTTTTCATTGTTTCTTGGGATTTCACCTAGCATTTCATTTTCCACCGTGAATACCGTGGAGAAGAAGGTGTTTAATATGTTAGCTTTTTCCTCGTCATCTACAACCATTCTTTCCTCACTATTTTTTAAGGGGCCTACATTTTCAGTTTTTATTCTTTTACTATTGATATAGTTGAAGAACAGTTTGGGATTAGTTTTACTCTCCTTAGCAATGTGCTTCTCTGTTTCCTTTTTGGCAGCTTTAATTAGTTTTTTAGATAAAGTATTTTCCTCCCTATAGTTTTTTAGAGCTTCAATGGTGCCATCCTGCTTTAGTAGTGCAAATGCTTTCTTTTTACTGTTAATTGCCTGTCTTACTTCTTTGTTTAGCCACATTGGGTTTTTCCTATTTCTAGTCCTTTTATTCCCACAAGGTATAAACCGCTTACACTGCCTATTTAGGATGTTCTTAAACATTTCCCATTTATTATCTGTATTCTCATTTCTGAGGATATTGTCCCAGTCTACCAGATTAAGGGCATCTCTAAGCTGTTCAAACTTTGCCTTCCTAAAGTTCAATGTTTTTGTGACTCCCTGACAAGTCCCCCTAGTGAAAGACAGGTGAAACTGCACAATATTGTGGTCGCTATTTCCTAAATGCCCAACCACCTGCAGATTTGTTATTCTGTCAGGTCTATTAGATAGTATTAGGTCTAAAAGTGCTGCTCCTCTGGTTGGATTCTGCACCAATTGTGAAAGATAATTTTTCTTGGTTATTAGCAGAAACCTGTTGCCTTTATGGGTTTCACAGGTTTCTGTTTCCCAGTTAATATCCGGGTAGTTAAAGTCCCCCATAACCAGGACCTCATTATGGGTTGCAGCTTCATCTATCTGCTTTAGAAGTAGACTTTCCATGGTTTCTGTTATATTTGGGGGTTTGTAACAGACCCCAATGAGAATTTTGTTACCATTTTTCCCTCCATGAATTTCGACCCATATGGACTCGACATCCTCATTCCCTTCGCTAATATCCTCCCTTAAAGTGGACTTTAGACAAGACTTTACATAGAGACAAACCCCTCCTCCTCTCCGATTTTTACGATCCTTTCTAAACAGACTGTAACCCTGTAAGTTAACTGCCCAGTCATAGCTTTCATCTAACCATGTCTCGGTTATTCCCACTATGTCAAAGTTACCTGTAGATATTTCTGCTTCTAGTTCTTCCATCTTGTTTGTCAGGCTTCTGGCGTTTGCGAGCATGCAGTTTAGAGGATTTTGTTTTGTTCCAATCTCCTCACTGGGGATTGTTTTAGAAATGTTCTTACCTCCCTTCTGAGTATGTTTTCCTGGGTCGTCTTTGTTCGAGTCTAATGTTTTTCTTCCCGTCCCCTCTTCTTCTAGTTTAACGCCCTCCTGATGAGTGTAGCGAGTCTTCTGGCGAATGTGTGTTTCCCAGGTTATAAACTTCTGTGAAGCCCTTGGTGGGTCAAAGTGCTCACCACACATCCAGATAAGTTCCTTAGGGGGTCTACTTTCCAAAATGGTGTCACTTGTGGGGGGTTTCAATGTTTAGGCACATCAGTGGCTCTCCAAATGCAACATGGCGTCCCATCTCAATTCCTGTCAATTTTGGCATGAAAAGTCAAACGGCGCTCCTTCCCTTCCGAGGTCTACCATGTGCCCAAACAGTGGTTTACCCCCACATATGGGGTATCAGCGTACTCAGGACAAATTGTACAACAAGTTTTGAGGTCCAATTTCTTCTCTAACCCTTGGAAAAATAAAAAATTGGGGGCAAAAATATAATTTTTGTGAAAAAATATGATTTTTTATTTTTACGGTTCTGCATTATAAACTTCTGTGAAGCACTTGGTTAGTCAAAGTGCTCACCACACCTCTAGATAAGTTCCTTAGGGGGTCTACTTTCCAAAATGGTGTCACTTGTGGGGGGTTTCAATGTTTAGGCACATCAGTGGCTCTCCAAACGCAACATGGCGTCCCATCTCAATTCCTGTCAATTTTGCATTGAAAAGTCAAATGGCACTCCTTCCCTTCCGAGCTCTCCCATGCGCCCAAACAGTGGTTTACTGCCACATATGGGGTATCAGCGTACTCAGGACAAATTGCACAACAACTTTTGAGGTCCAATTTCTTCTCTTACCCTTGGAAAAATAAAAAATTGGGGGCAAAAATATAATTTTTGTGAAAAAATATGATTTTTTTATTTTTACAATTCTGCATTATAAACTTCTGTGAATCTCTTGGTGGGTCAAAGTGCTCACCACACCTCTAGATAAGTTCCTTAGGGGGTCTACTTTCCAAAATGGTGTCACTTGTGGGGGGTTTCAATGTTTAGGCACATCAGTGGCTCTCCAAACGCAACATGGCGTCCCATCTCAATTCCTGTCAATTTTGCATTGAAACGTCAAACGGCGCTCCTTCCCTTCCGAGCTCTCCCATGCGCCCAAACAGTGGTTTACTGTCACATATGGGGTATCAGCGTACTCAGGACAAATTGGACAACAACTTTTGGGGTCCATTTTCTCCTGTTACCCTTGGTAAAATAAAACAAATTGGAGCTGAAGTAAATTTTTTGTGAAAAAAAGTTAAATGTTCATTTTTATTTAAACATTCCAAAAATTCCTATTAAACACCTGAAGGGTTAATAAACTTCTCGAATGTGGTTTTGAGCACCTTGAGGGGTGCAGTTTTTAGAATGGTGTCACACTTGGGTATTTTCTATCATTTAGACCCCTCAAAATGACTTCAAATGAGATGTGGTCCCTAAAAAAGAAATGGTGTTGTAAAAATGAGAAATTGCTGGTCAACTTTTAACCCTTATAACTCCCTAACAAAAAAAAAATTTGGTTCCAAAATTATGCTGATGTAAAGTAGACATGTGGGAAATGTTACTTATTAAGTATTTTGTGTGACATATCTCTGTGATTTAATTGCATAAAAATTCAAAGTTTGAAAATTGCGAAATTTTCATAATTTTTGCCAAATTTCCGTTTTTTTCACAAATAAACGCAGGTACTATCAAATAAATTTTACCACTATCATGAAGTACAATATGTCATGAGAAAACAATGTCAGAATCACCAGGATCCGTTGAAGCGTTCCAGACTTATAACCTCATAAATGGACAGTGGTCAGAATTGTAAAAATTGGCCTGGTCATTGACGTGCAAACCACCCTTGGGGGTAAAGGGGTTAAAATTAATCTGTTGCAGTCCTGGAATTTTGATCCTTATATGCACAGTCTTTCCATAGCATGCAGATCTGGTTGATGACTTTATTAGGCATGGGTGATGGGGGTCGAGTCCATTCAAGGTGTCAAATGGCCTCGCTTGTGGCGGTTTAGGAGTCAGGTGGAAGTTGCAGACAAGTTAAGGTGGACTCATTTTAACTAATAGAGGATGTAAAACCTCATGGTGGTGAGCAGGCTCGGCTTTGGTGGCCAGCCTCAAGGACGTTGTAATGGTAACATCAATCAGGGGCGGGCACAGTGGTTAAGCACAGGAGTGAGGATAATAGGGTCATTGGTGCCCTGAAAGTTTACTGGCTCTGCTTGAATGGCAAGCCAGTGCATGCTGCCCCTTTATGGCTGTCTGTCCTGGTGCTGTATGTCAGACAGCTGGGGATATCGCAGTACTTGTGAATCCCAATGTACTAGCACTCCACCTGACTCCTACTGTGATTATTTAATCCTGTGATTTGAATAAAAGCTGTGGCCATTTTGACAACCAAAATAATGTGTTTTGTGTATTTATTTTAGCGCCTAGGTTTACAGTAGTTATGGTGGTTTTAAGAAGGAGTGGGGTCCATCCCATATCCAAAAGTCAAGACTGTTGGTGGTTAAAGTGTTCCATTGATGTAAATAATTAACTGTTCGTGGTGCGGTTTATGATGTTTAATAAACCGGATTGACTGTTTTTGTGAGAAAACGTGCCTGAGTGCTTTAATCCCGTTGCCAAGCGAGTGTCCCTCAACCCACTCAGGTAGTGATATCTCTTAATATATATATATCTATATATCTATATATATACAAAAGAAGGCAGCACTCCAGTCCTTGTAAAGGTGAAAAAAGTGAGATTTATTCAGCCCACATCTCTGTGCAACGTTTCGGCTCACACTGAGCCTTTTTCAAGCAGTGAGTGGTACCAATGGTTGTGTTTTTATAGGCATAATCTACAGACATTTGCATAATTGTTCATAAAACATTGTTACTGCATATATAATTATTATAATGTGCATATACTTTGTGCAGTTTTTAAAGTGCATAGTGCTAGTGTGCAATATACTTGTATATCCTCACGCATATTTCTTTAGTTCTCTTGCTTTGTGCACCTTTCTATTACTTATTTATATCATCAATCATATGTTATTCATATTTCATATTTATTCGGTTGTCTTACCCTGCCGCCCACAGAGCACACCACATGGAAGACGCTGAACGCCATTACCAGCGTTGCCTTCTCCTTACTGCGCATGTCTCAGCGTCATAGCACTCAGTCATAAACTGCCAGCCAATCCAAAGCCCCCTGCGATGCCCTTTCACTCGCGCATGCGCACTCGGCTCCCATCCGTGCCGCGGCGCCATCTTGGATGTGGCTTACTATTCATTTACACATAATATTTATAGATAGACTGCATTTATATAGCGGTACACTTAGTACTAATAGAATCCTCTTATATTCCGCTGTATTTTCTACCCATGAACATTATGTGGCTTAGTGACTTTGCACTCTGGTAACACGAACGTGTTCAGGTTGCTCTTCAGGTTGCCCTTGTTTACCAATGCCCCTTCAGCTAGACTCATAGCCAGTGGCACCATCTCCTGAGCTTCGGTAAGTCCTTGTTACCTATTGATACTATGCCTAAAGATTGACGTGTGTGTTTTTCCTGCGGATGATTAGATCTGGGTTTTAATAAACTCTGAGTGCCATTGTAGCAGTAAGACATCCTGTGAGGTGTAATGTTTAATTTAACTGGGAACCCGTCTATTTCCTATGGCTATATACTAATGTGATACATTGGGTGTTACCTGTTGCTCAGTAGTGGTGCCATTTAGAGATTTTTTTTGGCTCATTTCACCTGTGGGTAATATTTTTAAATCATGTTTGTTTTTATTCTAATAAAGTTTGTTATATGTGGTTCGCAATACGCCTCAGTCTCTATATGATTTTGGTTCATAGCCTGTTATGGCCATAAATCATCCCCAAACGGTACATAAAAGTGCTAACAGACTGCCAAATGTCCATATATATATTACAGGCTACCACTTCACTGTGTTTTATCATGCATTTCCTTTATTGAATACATAAGGCTTTGATACTGGCTGACAGCAAATGACAAAATTGAAAAAAGTATAAAAAATAATAATAACAGAGCAGGAGCAGACAGCGCCCTGTGCTACTTTCAATAGTGTTGTAGTGATATTTTGATGATGGTGGTGTGTTTTTTTCACATCTTTTATTTTATATATATATATATATATATATATATATATATATATATATATATATATATATATATATATATATATATATATATATATATATATATATATATATATATATATATATATATACAGGTCCTTCTCAAAAAATTAGCATATAGTGTTAAATTTCATTATTTACCATAATGTAATGATTACAATTAAACTTTCATATATTATAGATTCATTATCCACCAACTGAAATTTGTCAGGTCTTTTATTGTTTTAATACTGATGATTTTGGCATACAACTCCTGATAACCCAAAAAACCTGTCTCAATAAATTAGCATATCAAGAAAAGGTTCTCTAAACGACCTATTACCCTAATCTTCTGAATCAACTAATTAACTCTAAACACATGCAAAAGATACCTGAGGCTTTTATAAACTCCCTGCCTGGTTCATTACTCAAAACCCCCATCATGGGTAAGACTAGCGACCTGACAGATGTCAAGAAGGCCATCATTGACACCCTCAAGCAAGAGGGTAAGACCCAGAAAGAAATTTCTCAACAAATAGGCTGTTCCCAGAGTGCTGTATCAAGGCACCTCAATGGTAAGTCTGTTGGAAGGAAACAATGTGGCAGAAAACGCTGTACAACGAGAAGAGGAGACCGGACCCTGAGGAAGATTGTGGAGAAGGACCGATTCCAGACCTTGGGGAACCTGAGGAAGCAGTGGACTGAGTCTGGTGTGGAAACATCCAGAGCCACCGTGCACAGGCGTGTGCAGGAAATGGGCTACAGGTGCCGCATTCCCCAGGTAAAGCCACTTTTGAGCTACAGAGAAGCAGCACTGGACTGTTGCTAAGTGGTCCCAAGTACTTTTTTCTGATGAAAGCAAATTTTGCATGTCATTCGGAAATCAAGGTGCCAGAGTCTGGAGGAAGACTGGGGAGAAGGAAATGCCAAAATGCCTGAAGTCCAGTGTCAAGTACCGACAGTCAGTGATGGTGTGGGGTGCCATGTCAGCTGCTGGTGTTGGTCCACTGTGTTTCATCAAGGGCAGGGTCAATGCAGCTAACTATCAGGAGATTTTGGAGCACTTCATGCTTCCATCGGCTGAAATGCTTTATGGAGATGAAGATTTCATTTTTCAGCACGACCTGGCACCTGCTCACAGTGCCAAAACCACTGGTAAATGGTTTACTGACCATGGTATTACTGTGCTCAATTGGCCTGCCAACTCTCCTGACCTGAACCCCATAGAGAATCTGTGGGATATTGTGAAGAGAAAGTTGAGAGACGCAAGACCCAACACTCTGGATGAGCTTAAGGCCGCTATTGAAGCATCCTGGGCCTCCATAACATCTCAGCAGTGTCACAGGCTGATTGCCTCCATGCCACGCCGCATTGAAGCAGTCATTTCTGCCAAAGGATTCCCGACCAAGTATTGAGTGCATAACTGAACATTATTATTTGATGGTTTTTTTTGTTTGTTATTAAAAAACACTTTTATTTGATTGGATGGGTGAAATATGCTAATTTATTGAGACAGGTTTTTTGGGTTATCAGGAGTTGTATGCCAAAATCATCAGTATTAAAACAATAAAAGACCTGACAAATTTCAGTTGGTGGATAATGAATCTATAATATATGAAAGTTTAATTGTAATCATTACATTATGGTAAATAATGAAATTTAACACTATATGCTAATTTTTTGAGAAGGACCTGTATATATATATATATACACAGTGGGGCAAAAAAGTATTTAGTCAGTCAGCAATAGTGCAAGTTCCACCACTTAAAAAGATGAGAGGCGTCTGTAATTTACATCATAGGTAGACCTCAACTATGGGAGACAAACTGAGAAAAAAAAATTCAGAAAATCACATTGTCTGTTTTTTTTAACATTTTATTTGCATATTATGGTGGAAAATAAGTATTTGGTCAGAAACAAACAATCAAGATTTCTGGCTCTCACAGACCTGTAACTTCTTCTTTAAGAGTCTCCTCTTTCCTCCACTCATTACCTGTAGTAATGGCACCTGTTTAAACTTGTTATCAGTATAAAAAGACACCTGTGCACACCCTCAAACAGTCTGACTCCAAACTCCACTATGGTGAAGACCAAAGAGCTGTCAAAGGACACCAGAAACAAAATTGTAGCCCTGCACCAGGCTGGGAAGACTGAATCTGCAATAGCCAACCAGCTTGGAGTGAAGAAATCAACAGTAGGAGCAATAATTAGAAAATGGAAGACATACAAGACCACTGATAATCTCCCTCAATCTGGGGCTCCACGCAAAATCCCACCCCGTGGGGTCAGAATAATGACAAGAACGGTGAGCAAAAATCCCAGAACCACGTGGGGGGACCTAGTGAATGAACTGCAGAGAGCTGGGACCAATGTAACAAGGCCTACCATAAGTAACACACTACGCCACCATGGACTCAGATCCTGCAGTGCCAGACGTGTCCCACTGCTTAAGCCAGTACATGTCCGGGCCCGTCTGAAGTTTGCTAGAGAGCATTTGGATGATCCAGAGGAGTTTTGGGAGAATGTCCTATGGTCTGATGAAACCAAACTGGAATTGTTTGGTAGAAACACAACTTGTCGTGTTTGGAGGAAAAAGAATACTGAGTTGCATCCATCAAACACCATACCTACTGTAAAGCATGGTGGTGGAAACATCATGTTTTGGGGCTGTTTCTCTGCAAAGGGGCCAGGACGACTGATCCGGGTACATGAAAGAATGAATGGGGCCATGTATCGTGAGATTTTGAGTGCAAACCTCCTTCCATCAGCAAGGGCATTGAAGATGAAATGTGGCTGGGTCTTTCAACATGACAATGATCCAAAGCACACCACCAGGGCAACGAAGGAGTGGCTTCGTAAGAAGCATTTCAAGGTCATGGAGTGGCCTAGCCAGTCTCCAGATCTCAACCCTATAGAAAACCTTTGGAGGGAGTTGAAAGTCCGTGTTGCTAAGCGAAAAGCCAAAAACATCACTGCTCTAGAGGAGATCTGCATGGAGGAATGGGCCAACATACCAACAACAGTGTGTGGCAACCTTGTGAAGACTTACAGAAAACGTTTGACCTCTGTCATTGCCAACAAAGGATATATTGCAAAGTATTGAGATGAAATTTTGTTTCTGACCAAATACTTATTTTCCACCATAATATGCAAATAAAATGTTAAAAAAACAGACAATGTGATTTTCTGGATTTTTTTTTCTCAGTTTGTCTCCCATAGTTGAGGTCTACCTATGATGTAAATTACAGACGCCTCTCATCTTTTTAAGTGGTGGAACTTGCACTATTGCTGACTG
The DNA here is from genome assembly GCF_032444005.1 of Ranitomeya imitator. Lineage (NCBI taxonomy): Eukaryota > Metazoa > Chordata > Amphibia > Anura > Dendrobatidae > Ranitomeya > Ranitomeya imitator. Next base: position 388,032,286 of record NC_091286.1, on the reverse strand, counting down.
ACTAAATACTTTTTTGCCCCACTGTATATATATATATACATATAATATATAAAGCTGAATGTGTGTGTATGTCTGGGATTGGCATCTGCACCGTCGCAGCTACAGCCGCAAAATTTTGCACAGTCACACATCTGGACCCCGAGAGCGTTAAAGGCTATGTTGTGAGGCGAAATTTTAACCCCGCGCTTTCCAATTCATCAAACAATTTTGCCCCTATCTACATAATGGGGAAAAAGTGAAAGAAAAGTGTTGGAGGCAAATTGACAGCTGCCAGATGTGAACAAGGGGGACTTAAAGAAAGAGAGCGATGGCGCCAAAAAATATATACCGTACAGTTGCTAAGGTGGGGCCCCGACATGGGATACTCACCACACATGGGGATATGAACACACACAAACTGCGCCACACACTACCACGTGCTTGAACACATATACCACCCTCAGCACACATTTCACCACACATACACCAACCTCGCCACATAAAAGTCGAAACACAAAAGTCATGGCTCAAAACTCGCCACGCGCAAAATTCGCCACATGCAAAACTCGCCACATGCAAAACTAGCCACACGTGCAAAACTCACCTCATGGAAAACTCGCCACACGCAAAACTTGCACACGCAGAAAAATTGCCACATGCACAAAAGTTGCAACACATGCAAAAGTTGCCTCACACAAAACTTGCACATACTCAAAACGCACCACACATAAAACTCGCCACGCGCAAAACTCACCATGCGTAAAACTCACCATGCACAAAACTTGCTGCACACAACTTGCTACACTAACCTGTCACATGCAACTCGACACAAAAAGTTGCTACACACATGTCGCCACACAAAACTCATCTCACAAAAGTCGCTACATGCATGTCGCCACACGCAACTCAACACACACAACTTGACACATAAAACTCGCCCTAAAACACACCCAAGTCTGGTATTATCCTTCAAAAATAACGTAGTTGTCACGCACGCGCCCAGACTGGTTGGTGCGGGCATACGGGGGTGTGGCCCCACTGGACCACAGACCAAACTTCCCTGGAAGGGGCGTAACTAAGTAGCTTCCTAGGTGTTCGCTGGAGCCTCTGATGGTGAGGTCAGACTTGTGCAATAGGAAGCTACCAGGTGCCACTCCAGGGTGACGTCTGGCTGTGGCTGCTGATCCCACTAAGGAACGGAGCGGGCATGGCTGGCACTCTGGCTGACAGGCAGGCACGGCTGGGACACAGGCAGGCAGACGGGTACAACAGAGACACTGGCGGGCAGGCAGGCGGGTACGGCTGGAACATAGGAAGAACCGGTAGGGACCGGTCTGCAGGCAGGTATGTGAAACAGGTGGGAACCTGTTCACACAGGAGGACTAAGTAACAAGTAGAGAAAGACCGCAAGAGCGGATGCAGAGCGAAAGCACAAGAGGTAGAACCAAGAACAGAAACGCAGGAGGCTGAGTACGAGTAGAAGGTGGAGCAAAGAGAAGAGAAGGAGAAGGCAGAGCCAAGGGCGGAGACGCTGGAGGCGGAGCCAAGAGCGGAGACGCTGGAGGCGGAGCCAAGAGCAGAGACGCTGGAGGCGGAGCCAAGAGCGGAGACACTGGAGGCGGAGCCAAGAGCAGAGACGCTGGAGGCGGCGCCAAGAGCGGAGACGCTGGAGGCGGAGCCAAGAGCAGAGACGCTGGAGGCGGAGCCAAGAGCAGAGACGCTGGAGGCGGAGCCAAGAGCAGAGAAGCTGGAGGCGGAGCCAAGAGCGGAGACGCTGGAGGCGGAGCCAAGAGCAGAGACGCTGGAGGCGGAGCCAAGAGCGGAGACGCTGGAGGCGGAGCCAAGGGCGGAGACGCTGGAGGCGGAACCAAAAGCGGAGACGCTGGAGGTAACGCCAAGAGCGGAGACGCTGGAGGCGGAGCCAAGAGCAGAGACGGAGCCAAGTGTAGAAACACAGGAGGCGGAGCCAGATAGAACCGCAAAGAGCGGAGCCACAGAGCAAAGCCAGAGAGTGCGAAGCAAGGACTGAGTGCAGAGCCGCAAGAGTGCGGAGTGTAAGCAGACAGAGAACACAAGGAAAGACAAAGCAGGGAAGGAAGCCACAGACAAAGGAGACCGAGAAAAGACAAAGTACAGACAAGGCAATGGAACAAGACACAGGGACCAGGATATTCTGCCTCCTGGAGGGCGGACAACAAGATCAAGGCAATAGCACAGAGAAAAGCTCAGAGGGAGTAACTCAGAGCAAGGCCAGGCAAACTCAGCAGCTAAACACTAACTGAGCTAACACATTGCACAGGCCCAGACCACAGGGTGGAGCTGCACTATATACAGGAGGCCTCTTGATAATTGGTCAGGAACTGATTAGACAGATGCACCTGATTCCTAGAAGAACCAGAGAGTTCAGGCGCCGGCCCCCTATACACATAGCCATGAGGCATGCAGAGAGCAGAGACACAGAACATGGAGCTGGCATGAAACAGAAACCACATCATGGCCTGGAGCAGTGGGTAAGATTGTGTGAGAGATGTGAGGCCATGCTGTGATGCCAGCAGAGTTGTTACAGTACCCCCCCCCCCTTTACGGCCCCTCTTCTTCAAGCCCGCCAGAATAACTTGTAGAAGAAGGATAGGAGCACACATAGTCCAGGCCAACATGACATCTTCAGGGTAGAATAAGGCAGGCGGGTCACCAGGAATCTCATAAAACAAAGTCTCTTGGTGCTCAACAGGGTTAGCTTCCACAATGAGCTGGACCACCTCCTTCAGGTAGACAGGTAACAGGGAATTGAATGCTGCTGTCTTAACATCTTCACCAGCCGGACACATGGAAACTGGAAGCCTTCTCATAGGATTCAACTTTTGCCCGACAGGTAGCAGAGATGTTCTTAGATACGGAACACAAGAAAAGTCATTAGAGATGAGAGAGGAGAACAACAGCTCCACCGGGTCAGAGAAAAATTGAGGTGAACAAACTTTTGTTTTGAAATCTTCACCAGCCGGCCACAAGGACGCAGAAGGTATCTACATAGGAACCATCTTCTGCCCGTTATCCAGAAGAAATCGTCCAAACGGCGGGGATGTTCCTAGGAACAGATTACAGGAATAGTCGTGGGAGATGTGTGGAGAGATAGTCACCGCCTCCCCATCTTCAGTGACGTTAGCACACCTTGACTCGACGACTAACTGTTTACTGGTATAGTCATTAGAGATGTGTGGAGACATCGTCACCGTTTCCCCATCTTCAGTGACGTCAGCACACCTTGACTCGACGACTAACTGTTTACTGGTATAGTCATTGGAGATGTGTGGAGACATCGTCACCGTTTCCCCATCTTCGGTGACGTCAGCACACCTTGACTCGACGACTAGCAGACCAGCTGAAGATGACACTGCTGAGTGTCTTTGACGCATGGGAACCAGACACTTCACAAGACTGGGTAAGTTCAAACGAAGCACTTTACTGGAACTCTTGAGCAGAGCGGGTGGTAGAGTCCTTGGCTCAGAATGACCCATGGGCATAACAGACAGCATACGGTAGACAAACTTCTTTGTGTATAAGGCTCCAACTTGGAGCTGTAGTTGTCCTTGCAGGACTAGACTGCTCTTGAGTAGGGCTTGACCAACTTCAGACAACGCCCTTACCGGGTTCTGGAGCTGTATGACAGAGACCACACACCGACTCCGAATGGTTGGCGACTTTACCACACCAAAGCTCCCGGAAAACAGAGACACAGTCTTTGATTTTAATGGAGAGGAAGAACTCTCACCTAGGGCAGCCTCTCCTGCTGGCCCAGGGTTTTGGAGTTTTAGATCTACAGGGCAGAGACCGTCAGGATGTTCCTTGCAACCGCAGCGATACCGCGTTCCCTTCTTGCAGCTGGATTTGGGCTGCTGCTTTGCCAGCCCACTTTTATCAGCCTTCTGGGGTTTTGCTTGGGTAGCTGCTGGGACAGGTAGAGGAACAGGTGGGTCTTGGACGGACTTGGTCAGACGTGACGATTTCTTCACGGGTTTCGCCCGTCTGGACCGCCTCTCAGATCTAGATGGGGAAGATTTCACAGGAGCAGCAGGACGAGGCATGTCAAAGACTTTACAGAAGGCCACCAGGAAGGCCCCAAGACTCATGACGATAGGATCCCCTGCTTCCCAGAGGGGACAAATCCATAACAAAGCATCTCCTGCTAGGTAGGACATGATGTAGCCCACCTTAATCAGGTCAGAGGGAAAACAAGCTGCATTTTGCAGGATGTAGCGCAAGCACTGTTCCAGGAAGCTTTGGCATTCCTCTGGATTCCCATAGAACCTAGGTGGGTCTGCTGGGTTGTGCTCTTCCTCATAGTTAAGTAAAAAAGGGCAGCACACTGCAGCGCCAAAACATGCAAACTTGAAAACACGAAATTTGAACTGCATTACTGCACTAGAAATATGAAAAATGAGAGCTTTTAGCGCATAAAAATGGCCATATTTATGTGTACCTCGTAGCCACTTTACGGCATCTCTCTTATACGAGGTCCTACGCTTGACCTACCTCACTAAGAATAAACGTCTCCATCTGAATGGGTACATGTGAAACCTCTTCTTGGACTCAAATTCTCTCTTTCTGTGGAGGGGTATTGGACCTACTAGAATTAAAACACCTGTGGCTAGGAGGCGGGGAGTGCACGATCAGAAGGCTAAAGAATACATTTCAAAAACCTGACCTGCACATCCAAACATAGACTGAGTGTGAACAGGTGCTGAACCCAGAGTCGCCAACTCGTATATAGTTAAGTAAAAAGGGCAGCACACTGCAGCGCCAAAACATGCAAACTTGAAAACACGAAATTTGAACTGCATTACTGCACTAGAAATATGAAAAATGAGAGCTTTTAGCGCATAAAAATGGCCATATTTATGTGTACCCCGTAGCCACTTTACGGCATCTCTCTTATACGAGGTCCTACGCTTGACCTACCTCACTGAGAATAAACGTCTCCATCTGAATGGGTACATGTGAAACCTCTTCTTGGACTCAAATTCTCTCTTTCTGTGGAGGGGTATTGGACCTACTATAATTAAAACACCTGTGGCTAGGAGGCGGGGAGTGCACGATCAGAAGGCTAAAGAATACATTTCAAAAACCTGACCTGCACATCCAAACATAGACTGAGTGTGAACAGGTGCTGAACCCAGAGTCGCCAACTCGTATATAGTTAAGTAAAAAGGGCAGCACACTGCAGCGCCAAAACTTGCAAACTTGAAAACACGAAATTTGAACTGCATTACTGCACTAGAAATATGAAAAATGAGAGCTTTTAGCGCATAAAAATGGCCATATTTATGTGTACCTCGTAGCCACTTTACGGCATCTCTCTTATACGAGGTCCTACGCTTGACCTACCTCACTGAGAATAAACGTCTCCATCTGAATGGGTACATGTGAAACCTCTTCTTGGACTCAAATTCTCTCTTTCTGTGGAGGGGTATTGGACCTACTATAATTAAAACACCTGTGGCTAGGAGGCGGGGAGTGCACGATCAGAAGGCTAAAGAATACATTTCAAAAACCTGACCTGCACATCCAAACATAGACTGAGTGTGACCAGGTGCTGAACCCAGAGTCGCAAACTCGTATATAGTTAAGTAAAAAGGGCAGCACACTGCAGCGCCAAAACATGCAAACTTGAAAACACGAAATTTGAACTGCATTACTGCACTAGAAATATGAAAAATGAGAGCTTTTAGCGCATAAAAATGGCCATATTTATGTGTACCTCGTAGCCACTTTACGGCATCTCTCTTATACGAGGTCCTACGCTTGACCTACCTCACTGAGAATAAACGTCTCCATCTGAATGGGTACATGTGAAATCTTCTTGGACTCAAATTCTCTCTTTCTGTGGAGGGGTATTGGACCTACTAGAATTAAAACACCTGTGGCTAGGAGGCGGGGAGTGCACGATCAGAAGGCTAAAGAATACATTTCAAAAACCTGACCTGCACATCCAAACATAGACTGAGTGTGAACAGGTGCTGAACCCAGAGTCGCCAACTCGTATATAGTTAAGTAAAAAGGGCAGCACACTGCAGCGCCAAAACATGCAAACTTGAAAACACGAAATTTGAACTGCATTACTGCACTAGAAATATGAAAAATGAGAGCTTTTAGCGCATAAAAATGGCCATATTTATGTGTACCTCGTAGACACTTTACGGCATCTCTCTTATACGAGGTCCTACGCTTGACCTACCTCACTGAGAATAAACGTCTCCATCTGAATGGGTACATGTGAAACCTCTTCTTGGACTCAAATTCTCTCTTTCTGTGGAGGGGTATTGGACCTACTATAATTAAAACACCTGTGGCTAGGAGGCGGGGAGTGCACGATCAGAAGGCTAAAGAATACATTTCAAAAACCTGACCTGCACATCCAAACATAGACTGAGTGTGAACAGGTGCTGAACCCAGAGTCGCCAACTCGTATATAGTTAAGTAAAAAGGGCAGCACACTGCAGCGCCAAAACATGCAAACTTGAAAACACGAAATTTGAACTGCATTACTGCACTAGAAATATGAAAAATGAGAGCTTTTAGCGCATAAAAATGGCCATATTTATGTGTACCTCGTAGCCACTTTACGGCATCTCTCTTATACGAGGTCCTACGCTTGACCTACCTCACTGAGAATAAACGTCTCCATCTGAATGGGTACATGTGAAACCTCTTCTTGGACTCAAATTCTCTCTTTCTGTGGAGGGGTATTGGACCTACTATAATTAAAACACCTGTGGCTAGGAGGCGGGGAGTGCACGATCAGAAGGCTAAAGAATACATTTCAAAAACCTGACCTGCACATCCAAACATAGACTGAGTGTGAACAGGTGCTGAACCCAGAGTCGCCAACTCGTATATAGTTAAGTAAAAAGGGCAGCACACTGCAGCGCCAAAACATGCAAACTTGAAAACACGAAATTTGAACTGCATTACTGCACTAGAAATATGAAAAATGAGAGCTTTTAGCGCATAAAAATGGCCATATTTATGTGTACCTCGTAGCCACTTTACGGCATCTCTCTTATACGAGGTCCTACGCTTGACCTACCTCACTGAGAATAAACGTCTCCATCTGAATGGGTACATGTGAAACCTCTTCTTGGACTCAAATTCTCTCTTTCTGTGGAGGGATATTGGACCTAATATAATTAAAACACCTGTGGCTAGGAGGCGGGGAGTGCACGATCAGAAGGCTAAAGAATACATTTCAAAAACCTGACCTGCACATCCAAACATAGACTGAGTGTGAACAGGTGCTGAACCCAGAGTCGCCAACTCGTATATAGTTAAGTAAAAAGGGCAGCACACTGCAGCGCCAAAACATGCAAACTTGAAAACACGAAATTTGAACTGCATTACTGCACTAGAAATATGAAAAATGAGAGCTTTTAGCGCATAAAAATGGCCATATTTATGTGTACCTCGTAGCCACTTTACGGCATCTCTCTTATACGAGGTCCTACGCTTGACCTACCTCACTGAGAATAAACGTCTCCATCTGAATGGGTACATGTGAAACCTCTTCTTGGACTCAAATTCTCTCTTTCTGTGGAGGGGTATTGGACCTACTATAATTAAAACACCTGTGGCTAGGAGGCGGGGAGTGCACGATCAGAAGGCTAAAGAATACATTTCAAAAACCTGACCTGCACATCCAAACATAGACTGAGTGTGAACAGGTGCTGAACCCAGAGTCGCCAACTCGTATATAGTTAAGTAAAAAGGGCAGCACACTGCAGCGCCAAAACATGCAAACTTGAAAACACGAAATTTGAACTGCATTACTGCACTAGAAATATGAAAAATGAGAGCTTTTAGCGCATAAAAATGGCCATATTTATGTGTACCTCGTAGCCACTTTACGGCATCTCTCTTATACGAGGTCCTACGCTTGACCTACCTCACTGAGAATAAACGTCTCCATCTGAATGGGTACATGTGAAACCTCTTCTTGGACTCAAATTCTCTCTTTCTGTGGAGGGGTATTGGACCTACTATAATTAAAACACCTGTGGCTAGGAGGCGGGGAGTGCACGATCAGAAGGCTAAAGAATACATTTCAAAAACCTGACCTGCACATCCAAACATAGACTGAGTGTGAACAGGTGCTGAACCCAGAGTCGCCAACTCGTATATAGTTAAGTAAAAAGGGCAGCACACTGCAGCGCCAAAACATGCAAACTTGAAAACACGAAATTTGAACTGCATTACTGCACTAGAAATATGAAAAATGAGAGCTTTTAGCGCATAAAAATGGCCATATTTATGTGTACCTCGTAGCCACTTTACGGCATCTCTCTTATACGAGGTCCTACGCTTGACCTACCTCACTGAGAATAAACGTCTCCATCTGAATGGGTACATGTGAAACCTCTTCTTGGACTCAAATTCTCTCTTTCTGTGGAGGGGTATTGGACCTACTATAATTAAAACACCTGTGGCTAGGAGGCGGGGAGTGCACGATCAGAAGGCTAAAGAATACATTTCAAAAACCTGACCTGCACATCCAAACATAGACTGAGTGTGACCAGGTGCTGAACCCAGAGTCGCCAACTCGTATATAGTTAAGTAAAAAGGGCAGCACACTGCAGCGCCAAAACATGCAAACTTGAAAACACGAAATTTGAACTGCATTACTGCACTAGAAATATGAAAAATGAGAGCTTTTAGCGTATAAAAATGGCCATATTTATGTGTACCTCGTAGCCACTTTACGGCATCTCTCTTATACGAGGTCCTACGCTTGACCTACCTCACTGAGAATAAACGTCTCCATCTGAATGGGTACATGTGAAACCTCTTCTTGGACTCAAATTCTCTCTTTCTGTGGAGGGGTATTGGACCTACTAGAATTAAAACACCTGTGGCTAGGAGGCGGGGAGTGCACGATCAGAAGGCTAAAGAATACATTTCAAAAACCTTACCTGCACATCCAAACATAGACTGAGTGTGAACAGGTGCTGAACCCAGAGTCGCCAACTCGTATATAGTTAAGTAAAAAGGGCAGCACACTGCAGCGCCAAAACATGCAAACTTGAAAACACGAAATTTGAACTGCATTACTGCACTAGAAATATGAAAAATGAGAGCTTTTAGCGCATAAAAATGGCCATATTTATGTGTACCTCGTAGCCACTTTACGGCATCTCTCTTATACGAGGTCCTACGCTTGACCTACCTCACTGAGAATAAACGTCTCCATCTGAATGGGTACATGTGAAACCTCTTCTTGGACTCAAATTCTCTCTTTCTGTGGAGGGGTATTGGACCTACTATAATTAAAACACCTGTGGCTAGGAGGCGGGGAGTGCACGATCAGAAGGCTAAAGAATACATTTCAAAAACCTGACCTGCACATCCAAACATAGACTGAGTGTGAACAGGTGCTGAACCCAGAGTCGCCAACTCGTATATAGTTAAGTAAAAAGGGCAGCACACTGCAGCGCCAAAACATGCAAACTTGAAAACACGAAATTTGAACTGCATTACTGCACTAGAAATATGAAAAATGAGAGCTTTTAGCGCATAAAAATGGCCATATTTATGTGTACCTCGTAGCCACTTTACGGCATCTCTCTTATACGAGGTCCTACGCTTGACCTACCTCACTGAGAATAAACGTCTCCATCTGAATGGGTACATGTGAAACCTCTTCTTGGACTCAAATTCTCTCTTTCTGTGGAGGGGTATTGGACCTACTATAATTAAAACACCTGTGGCTAGGAGGCGGGGAGTGCACGATCAGAAGGCTAAAGAATACATTTCAAAAACCTGACCTGCACATCCAAACATAGACTGAGTGTGAACAGGTGCTGAACCCAGAGTCGCCAACTCGTATATAGTTAAGTAAAAAGGGCAGCACACTGCAGCGCCAAAACATGCAAACTTGAAAACACGAAATTTGAACTGCATTACTGCACTAGAAATATGAAAAATGAGAGCTTTTAGCGCATAAAAATGGCCATATTTATGTGTACCTCGTAGCCACTTTACGGCATCTCTCTTATACGAGGTCCTACGCTTGACCTACCTCACTGAGAATAAACGTCTCCATCTGAATGGGTACATGTGAAACCTCTTCTTGGACTCAAATTCTCTCTTTCTGTGGAGGGGTATTGGACCTACTATAATTAAAACACCTGTGGCTAGGAGGCGGGGAGTGCACGATCAGAAGGCTAAAGAATACATTTCAAAAACCTGACCTGCACATCCAAACATAGACTGAGTGTGAACAGGTGCTGAACCCAGAGTCGCCAACTCGTATATAGTTAAGTAAAAAGGGCAGCACACTGCAGCGCCAAAACATGCAAACTTGAAAACACGAAATTTGAACTGCATTACTGCACTAGAAATATGAAAAATGAGAGCTTTTAGCGCATAAAAATGGCCATATTTATGTGTACCTCGTAGCCACTTTACGGCATCTCTCTTATACGAGGTCCTACGCTTGACCTACCTCACTGAGAATAAACGTCTCCATCTGAATGGGTACATGTGAAACCTCTTCTTGGACTCAAATTCTCTCTTTCTGTGGAGGGGTATTGGACCTACTATAATTAAAACACCTGTGGCTAGGAGGCGGGGAGTGCACGATCAGAAGGCTAAAGAATACATTTCAAAAACCTGACCTGCACATCCAAACATAGACTGAGTGTGAACAGGTGCTGAACCCAGAGTCGCCAACTCGTATATAGTTAAGTAAAAAGGGCAGCACACTGCAGCGCCAAAACATGCAAACTTGAAAACACGAAATTTGAACTGCATTACTGCACTAGAAATATGAAAAATGAGAGCTTTTAGCGCATAAAAATGGCCATATTTATGTGTACCTCGTAGCCACTTTACGGCATCTCTCTTATACGAGGTCCTACGCTTGACCTACCTCACTGAGAATAAACGTCTCCATCTGAATGGGTACATGTGAAACCTCTTCTTGGACTCAAATTCTCTCTTTCTGTGGAGGGGTATTGGACCTACTATAATTAAAACACCTGTGGCTAGGAGGCGGGGAGTGCACGATCAGAAGGCTAAAGAATACATTTCAAAAACCTGACCTGCACATCCAAACATAGACTGAGTGTGAACAGGTGCTGAACCCAGAGTCGCCAACTCGTATATAGTTAAGTAAAAAGGGCAGCACACTGCAGCGCCAAAACATGCAAACTTGAAAACACGAAATTTGAACTGCATTACTGCACTAGAAATATGAAAAATGAGAGCTTTTAGCGCATAAAAATGGCCATATTTATGTGTACCTCGTAGCCACTTTACGGCATCTCTCTTATACGAGGTCCTACGCTTGACCTACCTCACTGAGAATAAACGTCTCCATCTGAATGGGTACATGTGAAACCTCTTCTTGGACTCAAATTCTCTCTTTCTGTGGAGGGGTATTGGACCTACTATAATTAAAACACCTGTGGCTAGGAGGCGGGGAGTGCACAATCAGAAGGCTAAAGAATACATTTCAAAAACCTGACCTGCACATCCAAACATAGACTGAGTGTGAACAGGTGCTGAACCCAGAGTCGCCAACTCGTATATAGTTAAGTAAAAAGGGCAGCACACTGCAGCGCCAAAACATGCAAACTTGAAAACACGAAATTTGAACTGCATTACTGCACTAGAAATATGAAAAATGAGAGCTTTTAGCGCATAAAAATGGCCATATTTATGTGTACCTCGTAGCCACTTTACGGCATCTCTCTTATACGAGGTCCTACGCTTGACCTACCTCACTGAGAATAAACGTCTCCATCTGAATGGGTACATGTGAAACCTCTTCTTGGACTCAAATTCTCTCTTTCTGTGGAGGGGTATTGGACCTACTATAATTAAAACACCTGTGGCTAGGAGGCGGGGAGTGCACGATCAGAAGGCTAAAGAATACATTTCAAAAACCTGACCTGCACATCCAAACATAGACTGAGTGTGAACAGGTGCTGAACCCAGAGTCGCCAACTCGTATATAGTTAAGTAAAAAGGGCAGCACACTGCAGCGCCAAAACATGCAAACTTGAAAACACGAAATTTGAACTGCATTACTGCACTAGAAATATGAAAAATGAGAGCTTTTAGCGCATAAAAATGGCCATATTTATGTGTACCTCGTAGCCACTTTACGGCATCTCTCTTATACGAGGTCCTACGCTTGACCTACCTCACTGAGAATAAACGTCTCCATCTGAATGGGTACATGTGAAACCTCTTCTTGGACTCAAATTCTCTCTTTCTGTGGAGGGGTATTGGACCTACTATAATTAAAACACCTGTGGCTAGGAGGCGGGGAGTGCACGATCAGAAGGCTAAAGAATACATTTCAAAAACCTGACCTGCACATCCAAACATAGACTGAGTGTGAACAGGTGCTGAACCCAGAGTCGCCAACTCGTATATAGTTAAGTAAAAAGGGCAGCACACTGCAGCGCCAAAACATGCAAACTTGAAAACACGAAATTTGAACTGCATTACTGCACTAGAAATATGAAAAATGAGAGCTTTTAGCGCATAAAAATGGCCATATTTATGTGTACCTCGTAGCCACTTTACGGCATCTCTCTTATACGAGGTCCTACGCTTGACCTACCTCACTGAGAATAAACGTCTCCATCTGAATGGGTACATGTGAAACCTCTTCTTGGACTCAAATTCTCTCTTTCTGTGGAGGGGTATTGGACCTACTATAATTAAAACACCTGTGGCTAGGAGGCGGGGAGTGCACGATCAGAAGGCTAAAGAATACATTTCAAAAACCTGACCTGCACATCCAAACATAGACTGAGTGTGACCAGGTGCTGAACCCAGAGTCGCCAACTCGTATATAGTTAAGTAAAAAGGGCAGCACACTGCAGCGCCAAAACATGCAAACTTGAAAACACGAAATTTGAACTGCATTACTGCACTAGAAATATGAAAAATGAGAGCTTTTAGCGTATAAAAATGGCCATATTTATGTGTACCTCGTAGCCACTTTACGGCATCTCTCTTATACGAGGTCCTACGCTTGACCTACCTCACTGAGAATAAACGTCTCCATCTGAATGGGTACATGTGAAACCTCTTCTTGGACTCAAATTCTCTCTTTCTGTGGAGGGGTATTGGACCTACTAGAATTAAAACACCTGTGGCTAGGAGGCGGGGAGTGCACGATCAGAAGGCTAAAGAATACATTTCAAAAACCTTACCTGCACATCCAAACATAGACTGAGTGTGAACAGGTGCTGAACCCAGAGTCGCCAACTCGTATATAGTTAAGTAAAAAGGGCAGCACACTGCAGCGCCAAAACATGCAAACTTGAAAACACGAAATTTGAACTGCATTACTGCACTAGAAATATGAAAAATGAGAGCTTTTAGCGCATAAAAATGGCCATATTTATGTGTACCTCGTAGCCACTTTACGGCATCTCTCTTATACGAGGTCCTACGCTTGACCTACCTCACTGAGAATAAACGTCTCCATCTGAATGGGTACATGTGAAACCTCTTCTTGGACTCAAATTCTCTCTTTCTGTGGAGGGGTATTGGACCTACTATAATTAAAACACCTGTGGCTAGGAGGCGGGGAGTGCACGATCAGAAGGCTAAAGAATACATTTCAAAAACCTGACCTGCACATCCAAACATAGACTGAGTGTGAACAGGTGCTGAACCCAGAGTCGCCAACTCGTATATAGTTAAGTAAAAAGGGCAGCACACTGCAGCGCCAAAACATGCAAACTTGAAAACACGAAATTTGAACTGCATTACTGCACTAGAAATATGAAAAATGAGAGCTTTTAGCGCATAAAAATGGCCATATTTATGTGTACCTCGTAGCCACTTTACGGCATCTCTCTTATACGAGGTCCTACGCTTGACCTACCTCACTGAGAATAAACGTCTCCATCTGAATGGGTACATGTGAAACCTCTTCTTGGACTCAAATTCTCTCTTTCTGTGGAGGGGTATTGGACCTACTATAATTAAAACACCTGTGGCTAGGAGGCGGGGAGTGCACGATCAGAAGGCTAAAGAATACATTTCAAAAACCTGACCTGCACATCCAAACATAGACTGAGTGTGAACAGGTGCTGAACCCAGAGTCGCCAACTCGTATATAGTTAAGTAAAAAGGGCAGCACACTGCAGCGCCAAAACATGCAAACTTGAAAACACGAAATTTGAACTGCATTACTGCACTAGAAATATGAAAAATGAGAGCTTTTAGCGCATAAAAATGGCCATATTTATGTGTACCTCGTAGCCACTTTACGGCATCTCTCTTATACGAGGTCCTACGCTTGACCTACCTCACTGAGAATAAACGTCTCCATCTGAATGGGTACATGTGAAACCTCTTCTTGGACTCAAATTCTCTCTTTCTGTGGAGGGGTATTGGACCTACTATAATTAAAACACCTGTGGCTAGGAGGCGGGGAGTGCACGATCAGAAGGCTAAAGAATACATTTCAAAAACCTGACCTGCACATCCAAACATAGACTGAGTGTGAACAGGTGCTGAACCCAGAGTCGCCAACTCGTATATAGTTAAGTAAAAAGGGCAGCACACTGCAGCGCCAAAACATGCAAACTTGAAAACACGAAATTTGAACTGCATTACTGCACTAGAAATATGAAAAATGAGAGCTTTTAGCGCATAAAAATGGCCATATTTATGTGTACCTCGTAGCCACTTTACGGCATCTCTCTTATACGAGGTCCTATGCTTGACCTACCTCACTGAGAATAAACGTCTCCATCTGAATGGGTACATGTGAAACCTCTTCTTGGACTCAAATTCTCTCTTTCTGTGGAGGGGTATTGGACCTACTATAATTAAAACACCTGTGGCTAGGAGGCGGGGAGTGCACGATCAGAAGGCTAAAGAATACATTTCAAAAACCTGACCTGCACATCCAAACATAGACTGAGTGTGAACAGGTGCTGAACCCAGAGTCGCCAACTCGTATATAGTTAAGTAAAAAGGGCAGCACACTGCAGCGCCAAAATATGCAAACTTGAAAACACGAAATTTGAACTGCATTACTGCACTAGAAATATGAAAAATGAGAGCTTTTAGCGCATAAAAATGGCCATATTTATGTGTACCTCGTAGCCACTTTACGGCATCTCTCTTATACGAGGTCCTACGCTTGACCTACCTCACTGAGAATAAACGTCTCCATCTGAATGGGTACATGTGAAACCTCTTCTTGGACTCAAATTCTCTCTTTCTGTGGAGGGGTATTGGACCTACTATAATTAAAACACCTGTGGCTAGGAGGCGGGGAGTGCACGATCAGAAGGCTAAAGAATACATTTCAAAAACCTGACCTGCACATCCAAACATAGACTGAGTGTGAACAGGTGCTGAACCCAGAGTCGCCAACTCGTATATAGTTAAGTAAAAAGGGCAGCACACTGCAGCGCCAAAACTTGCAAACTTGAAAACACGAAATTTGAACTGCATTACTGCACTAGAAATATGAAAAATGAGAGCTTTTAGCGCATAAAAATGGCCATATTTATGTGTACCTCGTAGCCACTTTACGGCATCTCTCTTATACGAGGTCCTACGCTTGACCTACCTCACTGAGAATAAACGTCTCCATCTGAATGGGTACATGTGAAACCTCTTCTTGGACTCAAATTCTCTCTTTCTGTGGAGGGGTATTGGACCTACTATAATTAAAACACCTGTGGCTAGGAGGCGGGGAGTGCACGATCAGAAGGCTAAAGAATACATTTCAAAAACCTGACCTGCACATCCAAACATAGACTGAGTGTGACCAGGTGCTGAACCCAGAGTCGCCAACTCGTATATAGTTAAGTAAAAAGGGCAGCACACTGCAGCGCCAAAACATGCAAACTTGAAAACACGAAATTTGAACTGCATTACTGCACTAGAAATATGAAAAATGAGAGCTTTTAGCGCATAAAAATGGCCATATTTATGTGTACCTCGTAGCCACTTTACGGCATCTCTCTTATACGAGGTCCTACGCTTGACCTACCTCACTGAGAATAAACGTCTCCATCTGAATGGGTACATGTGAAACCTCTTCTTGGACTCAAATTCTCTCTTTCTGTGGAGGGGTATTGGACCTACTAGAATTAAAACACCTGTGGCTAGGAGGCGGGGAGTGCACGATCAGAAGGCTAAAGAATACATTTCAAAAACCTGACCTGCACATCCAAACATAGACTGAGTGTGAACAGGTGCTGAACCCAGAGTCGCCAACTCGTATATAGTTAAGTAAAAAGGGCAGCACACTGCAGCGCCAAAACATGCAAACTTGAAAACACGAAATTTGAACTGCATTACTGCACTAGAAATATGAAAAATGAGAGCTTTTAGCGCATAAAAATGGCCATATTTATGTGTACCTCGTAGCCACTTTACGGCATCTCTCTTATACGAGGTCCTACGCTTGACCTACCTCACTGAGAATAAACGTCTCCATCTGAATGGGTACATGTGAAACCTCTTCTTGGACTCAAATTCTCTCTTTCTGTGGAGGGGTATTGGACCTACTATAATTAAAACACCTGTGGCTAGGAGGCGGGGAGTGCACGATCAGAAGGCTAAAGAATACATTTCAAAAACCTGACCTGCACATCCAAACATAGACTGAGTGTGAACAGGTGCTGAACCCAGAGCCGCCAACTCGTATATAGTTAAGTAAAAAGGGCAGCACACTGCAGCGCCAAAACATGCAAACTTGAAAACACGAAATTTGAACTGCATTACTGCACTAGAAATATGAAAAATGAGAGCTTTTAGCGCATAAAAATGGCCATATTTATGTGTACCTCGTAGCCACTTTACGGCATCTCTCTTATACGAGGTCCTACGCTTGACCTACCTCACTGAGAATAAACGTCTCCATCTGAATGGGTACATGTGAAACCTCTTCTTGGACTCAAATTCTCTCTTTCTGTGGAGGGGTATTGGACCTAATATAATTAAAACACCTGTGGCTAGGAGGCGGGGAGTGCACGATCAGAAGGCTAAAGAATACATTTCAAAAACCTGACCTGCACATCCAAACATAGACTGAGTGTGAACAGGTGCTGAACCCAGAGTCGCCAACTCGTATATAGTTAAGTAAAAAGGGCAGCACACTGCAGCGCCAAAACATGCAAACTTGAAAACACGAAATTTGAACTGCATTACTGCACTAGAAATATGAAAAATGAGAGCTTTTAGCGCATAAAAATGGCCATATTTATGTGTACCTCGTAGCCACTTTACGGCATCTCTCTTATACGAGGTCCTACGCTTGACCTACCTCACTGAGAATAAACGTCTCCATCTGAATGGGTACATGTGAAACCTCTTCTTGGACTCAAATTCTCTCTTTCTGTGGAGGGGTATTGGACCTACTATAATTAAAACACCTGTGGCTAGGAGGCGGGGAGTGCACGATCAGAAGGCTAAAGAATACATTTCAAAAACCTGACCTGCACATCCAAACATAGACTGAGTGTGAACAGGTGCTGAACCCAGAGTCGCCAACTCGTATATAGTTAAGTAAAAAGGGCAGCACACTGCAGCGCCAAAACATGCAAACTTGAAAACACGAAATTTGAACTGCATTACTGCACTAGAAATATGAAAAATGAGAGCTTTTAGCGCATAAAAATGGCCATATTTATGTGTACCTCGTAGCCACTTTACGGCATCTCTCTTATACGAGGTCCTACGCTTGACCTACCTCACTGAGAATAAACGTCTCCATCTGAATGGGTACATGTGAAACCTCTTCTTGGACTCAAATTCTCTCTTTCTGTGGAGGGGTATTGGACCTACTATAATTAAAACACCTGTGGCTAGGAGGCGGGGAGTGCACGATCAGAAGGCTAAAGAATACATTTCAAAAACCTGACCTGCACATCCAAACATAGACTGAGTGTGAACAGGTGCTGAACCCAGAGTCGCCAACTCGTATATAGTTAAGTAAAAAGGGCAGCACACTGCAGCGCCAAAACATGCAAACTTGAAAACACGAAATTTGAACTGCATTACTGCACTAGAAATATGAAAAATGAGAGCTTTTAGCGCATAAAAATGGCCATATTTATGTGTACCTCGTAGCCACTTTACGGCATCTCTCTTATACGAGGTCCTACGCTTGACCTACCTCATTGAGAATAAACGTCTCCATCTGAATGGGTACATGTGAAACCTCTTCTTGGACTCAAATTCTCTCTTTCTGTGGAGGGGTATTGGACCTACTATAATTAAAACACCTGTGGCTAGGAGGCGGGAAGTGCACGATCAGAAGGCTAAAGAATACATTTCAAAAACCTGACCTGCACATCCAAACATAGACTGAGTGTGAACAGGTGCTGAATCCAGAGTCGCCAACTCGTATATAGTTAAGTAAAAAGGGCAGCACACTGCAGCGCCAAAACATGCAAACTTGAAAACACGAAATTTGAACTGCATTACTGCACTAGAAATATGAAAAATAAGAGCTTTTAGCGCATAAAAATGGCCATATTCATGTGTACCTCGTAGCCACTTTACGGCATCTCTCTTATACGAGGTCCTACGCTTGACCTACCTCACTGAGAATAAACGTCTCCATCTGAATGGGTACATCTGAAACCTCTTCTTGGACTCAAATTCTCTCTTTCTGTGGAGGGGTATTGGACCTACTATAATTAAAACACCTGTGGCTAGGAGGCGGGGAGTGCACGATCAGAAGGCTAAAGAATACATTTCAAAAACCTGACCTGCACATCCAAACATAGACTGAGTGTGAACAGGTGCTGAACCCAGAGTCGCCAACTCGTATATAGTTAAGTAAAAAGGGCAGCACACTGCAGCGCCAAAAACATGCAAACTTGAAAACACGAAATTTGAACTGCATTACTGCACTAGAAATATGAAAAATGAGAGCTCTTCCTCATAGGTCCGAAGTTGATTGTAGAGAGCGTTTGAAATTATGATTGGGCCCGAGGTCTCCTCAATTGGAACGACACAGGGCGGAACAAATTCTTCAGCTTGCTCATACTGGTAGAGAGAAAGTTCATCATGCTCTGAGAGTGGTAGGACATGGGATACAGCGGAGGCCATGGCCTGTGCAAACTGTCACGCACGCGCCCAGACTGGTTGGCGCGGGCATACGCGGGTGTGGCCCCACTGGACCACAGACCAAACTTCCCTGGAAGGGGCGTAACTAAGTAGCTTCCTAGGTGTTCGCTGGAGCCTCTGATAGTGAGGTCAGACTTGTGCAATAGGAAGCTACCAGGTGCCACTCCAGGGTGATGTCTGGCTGTGGCTGCTGATCCCACTAAGGAACAGAGCGGGCATGGCTGGCACTCTGGCTGACAGTTGGGCACGGCTGGGACACAGGCAGGCAGATGGGTACAACAGAGACACTGGCGGGCAGGCGGACACGGCTGGCTCTCTGGTAGGCAGGCGGGTACGGCTGGAACATAGGAAGAACCGGTAGGGACCGGTCTGCAGGCAGGTATGTGAAACAGGTGGGAACCTGTTCAAACAGGAGGACTAAGTAACAAGTAGAGAAAGACCGCAAGAGCGGATGCAGAGCGAAAGCACAAGAGGTAGAACCAAGAACAGAAACGCAGGAGGCTGAGTACGAGTAGAAGGTGGAGCAAAGAGAAGAGAAGGAGAAGGCAGAGCCAAGGGCGGAGACACTGGAGGCAGAGCCAAGAGCGGAGACGCTGGAGGCGGAGCCAAGAGCGGAGATGCTGGAGGCGGAGCCAAGAGCGGAGATGCTGGAGGCAGAGCCAAGAGCGGAGACGCTGGAGGCGGAGCCAAGAGCGGATACGCTGGAGGCGGAGCCAAGAGCGGAGACACTAGAGGCGGAGCCAAGAGCGGAGACACTAGAGGCGGAGATGCTAGAGGCGGAGCCAAGAGCAGAGACGCTGGAGGCGGAGCCAAGAGCGGAGAAGCTGGAGGCGGAGCCAAGAGCAGAGACGCTGGAGGCGGAGCCAAGAGCGGAGACGCTGGAGGCGGAGCCAAGGGCGGAGACGCTGGAGGCGGAACCAAAAGCGGAGACACTGGAGGTAACGCCAAGAGCGGAGACGCTGGAGGTGGAGCCAAGAGCAGAGACGGAGCCAAGTGTAGAAACACAGGAGGCGGAGCCAGATAGAACCGCAAAGAGCGGAGCCAGATAGAACCGCAAAGAGCGGAGCCACAGAGCAAAGCCAGAGAGTGCGAAGCAAGGACTGAGTGCAGAGCCGCAAGAGTGCGGAGTGTAAGCAGACAGAGAACACAAGGAAAGACAAAGCAGGGAAGGAAGCCACAGACAAAGGAGACCGAGAAAAGACAAAGTACAGACAAGGCAATGGAACAAGACACAGGGACCAGGATATTCTGCCTCCTGGAGGGCGGACAACAAGATCAAGGCAATAGCACAGAGAAAAGCTCAGAGGGAGTAACTCAGAGCAAGGCCAGGCAAACTCAGCAGCTAAACACTAACTGAGCTAACACATTGCACAGGCCCAGACCACAGGGTGGAGCTGCACTATATACAGGAGGCCTCTTGATAATTGGTCAGGAACTGATTAGACAGATGCACCTGATTCCTAGAAGAACCAGAGAGTTCAGGCGCCGGCCCCCTATACACATAGCCATGAGGCATGCAGAGAGCAGAGACACAGAACCACATCATGGCCTGGAGCAGTGGGTAAGATTGTGTGAGAGATGTGAGGCCATGCTGTGATGCCAGCAGAGTTGTTACAGTAGTATATTGCCCAGCCACGTAGTATATTGCCCAGTGACGTAGTATATTGCGCAGCCACGTAGTATATTGGCCAGTTACTTGTTATGTTGCCCAGTCACATAGTATGTTGCCCAGCCACGTAGTATATTGCCCAGTTACGTAGTATATTGCCTAGTGACGAAGTATATTGCGCAGGCACGTAGTATATTGGCCAGTTACGTAGTATATTGCCCAGTCACGTAGTATATTGCGCAGACACATAGTATATTGCCCAGTTACGTAGTATATTGCCCAGTGACGTAGTATATTGCCCAGTGACGTAGTATATCGCACAGCGACGTAGTATACAGCACAGAGCCATGTAGTATATTGGCCAGTAACGTAGTATATTGCCCAGTGACGTAGTATATTGCCGAGTGATGTAGTATACAGCACAGAGCAAAGTAGTATATTGCACAGCGAAGTAGTATACAGCACTGAGCCACGTAGTATATTGGCCAGTCACGTAGTATATTGCCCAGCTACATGGTATATTGCCCAGCCAGGTTTGTCACAGGTGAAACAATAAAAAATAAACATACTCACCTTTCCGAAGGCCCCTTGTAGTCCACGGCAGCTTGCGGTCCCAGGGTTGGTATCAGAAGGCAGGACCTGTGATGATGTCGCGGTCACATGACCGTGACTTCATGGCAGGTCTTTCTACCGCAGGCGCGCAGGGCCTGTGATGACGTCGCGGTCGCAGGGCCTGTGATGACGTCGCGGTCACATGACCGTGACGTCATGGCAGGTCCTTGTCGCGCAGGGCCTGTGATGACATCGCGGTCACATGACCGTGACGTCATGGCAGGTCCTTGTCGCGCAGGGCCTGTGATGACGTCGCGGTCACATGACCGTGACGTCATGGCAGGTCCTTGTCGCGCAGGGCCTGTGATGACGTCGCGGTCACATGACCGTGACGTCATGGCAGGTCCTGGTCGCGCAGGGCCTGTGATGACGTCGCGGTCACATGACCGTGACGTCATGGCAGGTCCTTGTCGCGCAGGGCCTGTGATGACGTCGCGGTCACATGACCGTGACGTCATGGCAGGTCCTTGTCGCGCAGGGCCTGTGATGACGTCGCGGTCACATGACCGTGACGTCATGGCAGGTCCTTGTCGCGCAGGGCCTGTGATGACGTCGTGGTCACATGACCGTGACGTCATGGCAGGTCCTTCTGACATACCATCTTTGCCACCGGAAACTGCAGCGGAAGATGGCGGCCGGCGGGAGCGGCTCAGCGGACTACGGAGGGTGAGTATAGCAGGTTTATTTTTTTAAAATTATTTTTAACATTACATTTTTTACTATTGATGCCCCATAGGCAGCGTCAATAGTATAAAGTTGGGGACACACAGGGTTAATAGCGGCGGTAACGGAGTGCATTAACCCTGTGTTAGCGGTGACCGGAGAGGAGTATGCGGGCAACAGGCACTGACCGCGGGGAGTAAGGAGCGGCCATTTTCTTCCGGACTGTGCCCGTCGCTGATTGGTCGCGGCAGCTATGACAGGCAGCTGACGAGACCAATCAGCGAATGAATAACCGTGACAGACAGAAGGACAGACAGACGGAAGTGACCCTTAGACAATTATATAGTAGATACAGGAGGAGATAACACACGTATATACTTTATACAGGAGGAGATGACATACAGGTATATACTATATAAAAGAGGAGATGACACATAGGTATATAGAGGAGGAGATCACATACAGCAGGTACATACTATATACAGGGGAGATGACATACAGTTATATACTATATACAGGAGATGGCATACAGGTATATACTATATAGGAGGAGATGACATACAGGTATATACTATATACAGAAGAGATGACATACAGGTATATACTATATACAGGAGATGACTCATAGGTATATACAATATACAGGAGGAGATGACATACAGCAGGTATATACTATTTACAGGGGAGATGACATACAGGTATATACTATATACAGGGGAGATGACATACAGGTATATACTATATACAGGAGATGACATACAGGGGTATACTATATAAGGGAGATGACAAACATGTATATACTGAGGTGAAAATGAGAGGTGTGAGGTGAAAATGAAAAGGTGTGAGTGCAAAATGAGGATTGAGGGAAAATAGTGGAGTGATCGGAAAATGACAGATGTGAGGTCGAAATGACAAGTGTTAGGGGGAATGAGAGGAGTGATGGGGAAAATAAGAGGAGTGAGGGGGAAAATGAGAGGTGTGAGGGAGAAAATCAGAGATGTGAGGGGGAAAATGATAAATGTGAGGGGAAAAATTAGAGGCGTGATGGGAAAATAAGAGAACTGAGGTGCTATAACTAACCACAGATATTTACTGTACCCAGGCAACGCCGGGCTCTTCAGCTAGTATATATATATATACATATATAAACACACATTTGCTCAAAAAAATAAAAGGTACACTTAAACAACAGAATATAACTTCAAGTAAATCAAACTTCTGTGAAATCAAACCGTCCACTTAGGAAGTAACACTGTTTGACAATTTCACATGCTGTTGTGCAAATGGAATAGACAACAGATGGAAATTATTGGCAGTTATCAAGACACACTCAATAAAGGAGGGGTTCTGCAGGTGGGGACCACAGACCTCATCTCAGTAACAATGCATTCTGGCTGATGTTTTGGTCACTTTGGAATGTTGGTTGTGCTTTCACACTTGTGGTAGCATGAAATGGACACTACAACCCACACAAGTGGCTCAGGTAGTGCAGCTCATCCAGGATGGCACATCAATGCGAGCTGTGGCAAGAAGGTTCGCTGTGTCTGTCAGTGTGGTTGCCAGAGGCTTGAGTTGCTACCAGGAGACAGGCCAGTACACCAGTTGAGGTGGAGGGGGCTGTAGGAGGGCAACAACCCAGCAGCAGGACCGCTACCTCAGCCTTTGTACAAGGAGGAACAGAAGGAGCACTGCCAGAGCTCTGCAAAATGATCTCCAGCAGGCCACAAATGTGCATGTGTCTGCACAAACGGTTAGAAACCGACTCCATGAGGATGGTCTGAGTGCCCAACGTTCACAGATTGGGGTGGTGCTCACAGCCCAGAACCGTGCAGGGCACTTGGCATTTGCCACAGAACACCAGGATTGGCAAATTTGCCACTGGCTCGCTTTGCTCTTCACAGATGAAAGCAGGTTCACACTGAGCACATGTGACAGACGTGAGAGTCTGGAGATGTTGTGGAGAGCGATCTGCTGCCTGCAACATCCTTCAGCATGACCGGTTTGGCAGTGGGTCAGTAATGGTGTGGGGTGGCATTTCTTTTGGAGGGCCGCACAGCCCTCCATGTGCTCGCCAGAGGTAGCCTGTCATTAGGTACCGAGATGAGATCCTAAGACCCATTGTGAGACCATATGCTGGTGCGGTTGACCCTGGGTTCCTCCTAATTCAGGACAATGCCAGACCTCATGTGGCTGGAGTGCATCAGCAGTTCCTGCAAGATGAAGGCATTGAAGCAATGGACTGGCCTGCTCGTTCCCAGACCTGAATCCGATTGAACACGTCTGGGACATCATATCACGCACCATCCATCAACGTCACGTTGCACCACAGACTGTCCAAGAGTTGGCACCGCCTCATCATGAGCATGCACAGGCGTTGTAGGGAGGTCATAAAGGCACTTGGAGGCCACACACATTACTGAGCATCATTTCCTTGTCTTGAGGCATTTCCATTGAAGTTGGATCAGCCTGTAACTTCATTTTCCACTATAATTTTGAGCATCATTCCAACTCCAGACCTCCGTGGGATATTAGTTGTGATTTACATTGCTAATTTTTAGGTTTTATTGTTCTCAACACATTCCACTTTGTAATGAATAAAGATTTACCACTGGAATATTTAATTCAGTGATATCTAGGATTTGTGATTTTAGTGTTCTCTTTATTTTTTTGAGCAATGTACACTGTGTGCAGAATTATTAGGCAAGTTGTATTTTAGAGGATTATTTGTATTATTGATCAACAACTATGTTCTCAATCAACCCAAAAGACTCATAAATATCAAAGCTTAATATTTTTGGAAGTTGGAGGATATCTGTGCAGGTAGTTATTACTGTGCAGAATTATTAGGCAACTTAATAAAAACCAAATATATCCCCATCTCACTTGTTTATTTTTACCAGGTAAACCAATATAACTGCACAAAATGTAGAAATAAACATTTCTGACATGCAAAAACAAAATCTCAAAAATTAGTGACCAAAATAGCCACCTTTCTTTATGATGACACCCAGCAGCCTTCCATCCATAGATTATGTCAGTTGCTTATCTGTTTACGACCAACATTGCATGCAGCAGCCACCACAGCCTCCCAGACACTGTTCTGAGAGGTGTACTGTTTTCCCTCCCTGTAGATCTCACATTTTATGAGGGACCACAGGTTCTCTATGGGGTTCAGATCAGGTGAAAAAGGCCATGTCATTATTTTTTCTTCTTTGAGACCTTTACTGGCCAGCCTAACTGTAGAGTAGTTGGAGGCATGTGATGGAGCATTGTCCTGCATGAAAATCATGCTTTTCTTGAACGATACCGACTTCTTCCTGGTCCCACAAGTTCATCTTTGATGATACCAGGCCATACCAGTACCCCCACCTCCACCTTGCTGGCGTCTGAGTTGGAGTGGAGCTCTCTGCCCTTTACTGATCCAGCCTCTGGCCCATCCATCTGGCCCATCAAGAGTCACTCTCATTTTATTAGTCCATAAAACCTTTGAAAAGTCAGTCTTAAAGGGACACTGTCACCTGAATTTGGAGGGAACAATCTTCAGCCATGGAGGCGGGGTTTTTGGGTGTTTGATTCACCCTTTCCTTACTCGCTGGCTGCATGCTGGCTGCAATATTGGATTGAAGTTCATTCTCTGTCCTCCATAGTACACACCGGCGCAGGGCAAGATTGCCTTGTGCAGGCATGTACTACGGAGGACAGAGAATGAACTTCAATCCAATATTGCAGCCAGCATGCAGCCAGCAGGTAAGGAAAGGGTGAATCAAAAACCCCAAAACCCCGCCTCCATGGCTGAAGATTGTTCCCTCCAAATTCAGGTGAGTGTCCCTTTAAGATATTTCTTGGCCCATTCTTGAAGTTTTATCTTATGTTTCTTGTTCAAAGGTAGTCGTTTTTCAGCCTTCCTTACCTTGGCCATGTCCCTGAGTATCGCACACCTTGTGCTTTTTGTTACTCCAGTAACGTTGCAGCTCTGAAATATAGCAAAACTGGTGGCAAATGGCATCTTGGCAGCTTCACGCTTGATTATCCTCATTTCATGGGCAGTTATTTTGTGCCTTTTTTGCCCAACACGCTTCTTGCAACCGTTGGCTATTTGCCATGAAACGCTTGATTGTTCGGTTATCACGCTTCAAAAGTTTGGCAATTTCAAGACTGCTGCATCCCTCTGCAAGACATCTCACAATTTTGGACTTTTCAGAGCCCGTCAAATCTCTCTTCTGACCCATTTTGCCAAAGGAAAGAAAGTTGCCTAATAATTAAGCACACCTTATATAGGGTTTTGATGTCATTAGACAACATCCCTCCTCATTACAGAGATGCAGATCAACTGATTTACTTAATTGGTAGTTGGCTCTCAAGCCTGAACAGCTTGGCGTAGGACAACAGGTATAAAAAGTATCATGTGACCAAAATACAACTTGCCTAATAATTCTGCACACAGTGTATATATACTGTATATATATATATATAATATAACGCTGGGAGCATCACTCTGTCCAAGGCCTTTTTTAGACTGCGCACTGAAGGAAAGGACAGCGCCACACCGGATAGTGAAAAGCAGCTCACATATTTATTCTGCATCCTGTGGCAACATTTCGGTCCGAAGACCTTTGTCAAGCCCAGTACACAGCATTTCAACCACCATTATATACCCATAAGCCCTCCCCTTTAATTAACCATCTACCAATAGGGATACAATAGAAAAATAGAAAAAACATACATAACACAGTTCACATATAAAAAACAATTGTACATGAGTAGTAATCACTGCACCACCCCCTCTAACAGAGATCAACTAACCTTGATCCCTCTTTTGCATACATCTTATCACCAAAACACAGAGATAAAATCCCAGTACATAGAATGTAAACAAACCGTTTCCCACCTATCGGAGCAATGCTTTGGCAGTTACCATAGTACCCAGATACTCCCACAGGCGTGTTCATGAAGGGTATAATCCAATCATATCGCCGAGTTACAGGTCATGTGACCTCATCGTCCCCATGTGATATGTATCACACTGCGCAGGTCCAGCAAACATCTCCCCAGCCCGAATAGTAATCCCAACTGCGCATGTCGCCGGCAAGACTCCACTCATAAGAGGCAAAGTCCCACATATTAGTGCGCATGTCCATAGGGCTCATAGATCCGGAGATATCCTTCCGCACACATATCTTTTCAGTGAATGTCCGCAGTGGGGAAGCAGGTCGATAGTGCGCATGTCCGGAGCTCCTCCTCAGTACTCCTGCATTCAGCGCCGATATATAGCAAAACCATGATGCGCATGTCTGAAATCACATATCGTATCCCCAAATAACAGAACGATGTTATGCATATCCAGAAAGCCTTCTTCAATCCTCCATATATATGGTAATGGCACACATGACTTAAATAATCGCATCTTTAAATATGTCCTTAATGCTGTGCTGAAACCTATAATAGAATGTAATATACCTAAAAGGGAAAGCACATCCCTCCCAATCGTTTAATCATATATACATCACAGTATGCAAATGAAAAATCGCAGTTATATATTACATTATAGTACCCTAGAATATTAATCATTTGACTCTAAATATAAACAAAACAAAAAAAGGGAAAAAACAACATCATAGACAAATAGAGCCATAACATCTCGACTTAGCCGTCCTCGCCGCCATGTGCCCCATGTCGTATCAATGATTCCCAGCCAGTCTCCCATGCTGGTACTTGCCCAACCTCAAGCTGCTAAGTATTTGCGATCTGACGAGGGCAGGCACATTCAGCCTAGAGTGGCCATTGACACAAAGGGCATAATAGCATAGACAGCCAGTCTCCGAAAGGTATATATCCAAACACAGTGTATCGCCTTTAAGGCTAAACGGGGACATGTAACCATAATACAATTATGTAATAACCCTCATCAAATAGGTAAGGGATATAATGTACCAGACATCAAAGCATATTATCCATATAGTAAAACCCTATATTCCCCTTCATAAATTGGTGTTCATATAAATGATGGTATCAATAATCCCTGGGACACCAATCGGCCTCAAATAAACGGCCACATGGTTAACCCCTTTATCACTGATACTCAACAATTATCCCTCAAAAAAAGGGACAAAAGATTGATCGGAGTGTGCTTCAAACTACCCAAATAATCTGTACAATATAAAAAACAAGGCAAACAAAGAATATATAATACAGTTAAAAACAATATACCGATGAGATACCGCAACAAAACTTCAGAGGAAACAATTCTGTTGGTATTCTATATTCAATCCTTTGGGGAAAAGAGTGTCCAATTCAAATATCCATTTTAATTCTTTTCTCTTCAGGAGAGTAACGCGATCTCCACCTCATCTTGGCATGGGTACATCGTCTATAACCCTATACCTGCGCCGGCGCAGTCTGGACCCCACAGAGTAACGCTCCCAGGAGATCGCGGTATGCGTAAACACTGAACGCACACCGCGATCTCCAATGGAGAGGCAGGGACTGTGGATGCGCCAGGAGGGTATTATATTCACCTGTCCCGTTCCAGCGCTGCGTGCCGCTCCGTGTTCCGGGTCCTCTGCCTGTGACGTTCACAGTTCAGAGGGCGCGATGACGCGCTTAATGCGCGCCGCCCTCTGACTGAACAGTCACAGCCAGAGGAGCCGGAACATGGAGCGGCACGCAGCGCTGGATCACGGCCAGGTGAATATAGCAAGTGCTGGGGGGCTTGAGCTAGCGGCGATACCGGCACCTGACCCCCACAGCGCGCCGGTGTCCCCGCCTGCTCAGGCCCCCCAGCACTCGGCGCCCAGCGACGATAGGTGAGTATGGTATTTTTTTTTATATATCGCTGCAGCATACGGTGCATACACTGTGGAGCATCTTATGGGGGCCATCAACCATAATGGAGCAGTGTACGGGGGCATATACAATGGAGCATCTTATGGGGGCTATCAACCATAATGGAGCAGTGTACGGGGGCATATACAATGGAGCATTTTATGGGGGCCATCAACCATAATGGGCAGTGTACGGGGGCATATACAATGGAGCATCTTATGGGAGCCATCAACCATAATGGGCAGTGAACGGGGGCATAAACAATGGAGCATCTTATGGGGGCCATCAACCATAATGGAACAGTGTACGGGGGCATATACAATGGAGCATCTTATGGGGGCCATCAACCATAATGGAGCAGTGTACGGGGGCATATACAATGGAGTATCTTATGGGGGCCATCAACCATAATGGAGCAGTGTACGGGGGCATATACAATGGAGCATCTTATGGGGGCCATCAACCATAATGGAGCAGTGTACGGGGGCATATACTATGGAGCATCTTATGGGGGCCATCTATATATATATAATTGTCTAAGGGTTTTTCTGTCCTGGAAATCCCGCGTCTCTGATTGGTCGAGGCCGCCAGGCCTCGACCAATCAGCGACGGGCACAGCTGTTGTGAATTCTGTGGCCAAGCTCCCTCCTGTGGTCGAGAGTGGTACTTCGGCTGGTTCTGTCTATGAGCTTCCTTTGGTGGATGAGAGTGGTACTGCGGCTTCTGAGTTTCCTTCCTCAGGTGATGAGGTTAAGTCGTTAGGTGCTGCTCTATTTAACTCCACATGGTGCTTTGATCCTGGCCTCCAGTCAATGTTCTAGTATTGGTCTTGCTTCCTCCTGGATCGTTCCTGTGGCCTGTCTATCCTGCATAAGCTAAGTTTTGCTTGTGTTATTTTTGTTTGCTATTTTTTCTGTCCAGCTTGCTATATTGGTTTTTCTTGCTTGCTGGAAGCTCTGAGACGCAGAGGGAGCACCTCCGTACCGTTAGTCGGTGCGGAGGGTCTTTTTGCCCCTCTGCGTGGTTGTTTGTAGGTTTTTGTGTTGACCGCAAAGCTATCTTTCCTATCCTCGATCTATTCAGTAAGTCGGGCCTCACTTTGCTTAATCTATTTCATCTCTGTGTTTGTATTTTCATCTTACTCACAGTCATTATATGTGGGGGGCTGCCTTTTCCTTTGGGGAATTTCTCTGAAGCAAGGTAGGCTTATTTTTCTATCTTCAGGGCTAGTTAGTTTCTCAGGCTGTGCCGAGTTGCATAGGGAGCGTTAGGCGCAATCCACGGCTACCTCTAGTGTGGTGTGTTAGGATTAGGAATTGCGGTCAGCAGAGTTCCCACGTCTCAGAGCTCGTCCTTTGTTTTTGGTAATTGTCAGGTCACTTTGTGTGCTCTGAACTTCAATGTCCATTGTGGTTCTGAATTACCTGTTCATAACACACAGCATGGCGACGATGATGTCATAAAGGTTGCCTCGACCAATCAGCGACGGGCACAGTATCGACGTAGATGTCATAATGGTTGCCATGGCGACGATGATGTCATAAAGGTTGCCTCGACCAATCAGCGACGGGCACAGTCTGCCGCGAATTCGCCTGGACCAATCAGCGACGGGCACAGTATCAACATAGATGTCATAATGGTTGCCATGGTGACGATGTCATAAAGGTTGCCTCGACCAATCAGCGACGGGCACAGTCTGCCGCGAATTCTGGAATCATCATTGTCCATATACTACGGGGACATGCATATTCTAGAATACCCGATGCGTTAGAATCGGGCCACAATCTAGTCAACCATAATGGAGCAGTGTACGGGGGCATATACTATGGAGCATCTTATGGGGGCCATCAACCATAATGGAGCAGTGTATGGGGGCATATACTATGGAGCATCTTATGGGGCCATGAACCATAATGGACCAGTGTACGGGGGCATATACTATGGAGCATCTTATGGGGCCATAAACCTTTATGGAGCAGTGTACGGGGCATATACTATGGGGCATCTTATGGGGGCCATAAACTTTTATGGAGCAGTGTACGGGGCATATACTATGGAGCATCTTATGGGGGCCATCAACATTTATGGAGCAGTGTACGGGGCATATACTATGGAGCATTTTATGGGGGCCATAAACCTTTATGGAGCAGTGTATGGGGCATATACTATGGAGCATCTTATGGGGGCCATCAACCATAATGGAGCAGTGTATGGGGGCATATACTATGGAGCATCTTATGGGACCATGAACCATAATGGACCAGTGTACGGGGGCATATACTATGGAGCATCTTATGGGGCCATAAACCTTTATGGAGCAGTGTACAGGGCATATACTATGGGGCATCTTATGGGGGCCATAAACTTTTATGGAGCAGTGTACGGGGCATATACTATGGAGCATCTTATGGGGGCCATAAACCTTTATGGAGCAGCGTATGGGGCATATGGATGGAAGCAGCAAATTACAGAACGGTGGCGCAGGATGGGAGCAGCACATGACAGAACAGGGGCGCAGGATGGGAGCAGCACATGATAGAATAGGGCAGCACATGACAGAACGGGGGCGCAGGATGGCAGCAGCACATGACAGAACGGGGGCGCAGGATGGGAGGAGCACATGACAGGATGGGGGCACAGGATGGGAGCAGAGGTGCAGAGATTTCCACAGGTGCTCCATGTTCTTGGTAATTGCCCTGCTATTTAGGTGAGCTGTCTGGCTCAGAACATTGCCAGTCAAAAACTTGTTCAAAGGTTGTGCTCTCTGGTGTGTTTGCCTGTACCCTGTGCTGTACGTTCTGATCTTCTTCTGCTGCTGACCTTTTGACCATGTTCAGACTACCCGTTTCTTATTGCTGCTTTGAATCTGATATTCCATTGCTGACCTTTAGAACGTGTTCAGACTAGCCGTTTGTTATTGCCCCTTTGAATTTGATATTCCGTTGATGACCTTTGTACTGTGTTCAGACTACCTGTTTGTTATTGCCCCTTTGCATCTGATATTCCGCTGCTGACCTTTGGACTGTGTTCAGGCTACCCATATGTTATTGCCCCTTTGCTTATCTGCTATTTCTCTAGTATTCTGATCCTGGCATGTGACCTGACTTACAACTTTGTATTTTCCATTAGTTTACTACGTGATCTTTTGATATTGACCCCGGAATGTCTGACAACACTGATTCACAGACTAGCTATGGGTTGTGACTAGCGTCACATTTTGACTGGCCCGATGTTAAGGTATTTGTATCCGCTTGTGAGATTGCACACGCACTGAAGTCTGTCATAACCGGCCGGCCGGGGAATTGGCTCCATTGCCTATTCCAGAAAGAACATGGACTCATTTGTCCGTGGACTTCTATACAGATTCACCTTTATCTGGTGGAAAAACAGTCATTTGGGTGGTGATTGACCGATTCAGTAAACAAGCTCACTTTGTTCCGTTATTTGGGTTGCCTAATGATGAAACACTTTACAGGTTATTTGTCACTCATGTGGTGAGATTGCATGGCATTCCTTTAAACATTGTTTATGAGAGGGGGGTGCAATTTGTCTCTAAATTCTGGAGGTCATTCTGGAGGAAGTTGTGGATTGATTTGTTTTTTACTACTACTTATCAAGAGAAAAAAACAATAAATTACAAAAAAGACCTAAAAAAATACTCTTTAATAACAATAATTAAAATATTGGACTCGAAACCACACATAGCAAACAACCAATGGCAGGGAACCCAAAAATAGGATCAGTTAGTCGTTGAATACAGATAATCAAATAGATATAATTACAAATAGGGAAAGGGCTAGGGAAGATAGACGTGCCTCGCCCTACTGGAATTCCTTCCTTGCAGCGGAGGTTGGCACCCTGGGATACGATAAGGCGCCCCCGCTCAACATCGATTGACCCTAAAGACCCTAAAAGGTATCGCTACCAAAGCCACCACCCAAAACACACCACAAAAAAAAACACAAAATGAATAGATACACTTATGTGCTGTTGCTGCTAATGGCTGTCAATGCAAAATGACGTTAGTAAGCAGAGGTAATGTGTTAACTATAAGTGATATCAAATCTGGAAGAATGAGTGATTTGGAAGGATGTATATTTTAAACAATAAATAATACTCCCTTTTTAATATTATTATTATGATTTATAAATACAGCAGTGAATAATCACAGAAAAAGATTGGTGTCTCCGTCATTAGCAGATTGTCTGAGACGATAGAGGAAAATAATGTCACTTCAACAGGAGACACATCTTATATGATACTGTAAACCTTCTCTACTGATAGAGTATATAACTAAAGGATAAAATCACCTGTTCAGAGATCATATCTTATATTGGTAGCATGGGTAACGTACCCTCATCATGGTAAAATTACCAAAACCTCAGGTGCTTAGTCATCAAGACAAGTATCGGCATCACCGCCAGAATCATATGGGCATCATCGCCAGAATAGAACCATTATTATCATGTTCCAATAGTTACATACACATGATGGCATATACATTGATAGTGGTGAGGTTACCAAAAACTCAGATGCTTTGGCACCATTAAAAATCGGCATCACCGCCAGAATCATGTGGGCATCATCGCCAGAATAGAGACATTATTACCATATTCAATAATTATATATAAGTGATGGCATCACCACCAGAAATATGTGGGCATCATCGCCAGAGATATAATGATCCGTCAATATAGATGATGGCATCACCGCCTGAAAAGTAATTCATTCATATATATATGAGGGCATAATCACCAAGCAATAGCATATGAATCAAATTAGAAAGGAGGCCATATAGTAATGTACATGGCTAAAATGGTGCAACACAGACATAATGGCAGGCAGCCAGTTCAACAGCACAAGTGTGCGGTTAGGGTACACTCATCTTACGGAAGCAGTGTCCCATCCCGACGCGTTTCTCCCCAAAGGAGATCCCAAGGGGTTCATTAGGGGAATGCCAGTAATAGGCGACGGGCAGCGGGGTATGAAGACACTGCACGCGGTCCGAATACAGAACCACTACTTATCACCCTGAAACAAGCGGTCAGAGAGGACGAATCAATCGCTAGAACAAATTTTAAGATGTTTTGTGGCTGCTCAGCTGGAGGACTGGTCCTCATTTATGCCTCTTGCTGAGTTTGCCTTCAGCAGTTGAGTCAATCAGTCTACTGGAACCGCTCCTTTCTTTTGTAAGTCTTTCTGGTTTTCAACCTCATTTTGGTGAATTCTCTAGGATGAGTTCTGGATGCCCTGGAGGTGACCATTCAGAAACTTAGGGATGTTTGGAGGGAGGTTCAGAGGAATATTGGGCTAGCTCAGTTTCGGCAAAAACGTATGGCCAAAAGGAAACGTTCGGCGGATTTCACTTTTAAAGTTGGGGATAAAGTTTGATCATCATCCAAGAATATAAAAGTTTAAAAGTACCTTCGGCAAAATTGGGCTTGAAATTCATTGGCCCGTATGATATTTTGAAGGTAGTAAATCCAGTTGCCTTTAGATTGAAGCTTCCACAGTCCCTTCGTGTCCCCAATGTTTTTCACAAATCCCTGTTAAAGAAGTTTGTTGCTTTTGTGTTGTCTGTCTCTTCCCCTCCTCCAGTCTCTGTTGATGGAGATTTGGAGTACGAGGTGCAGAGAATTGTGGATTCTTGGAAGGTACAAACTATTCTCCAATCTCTGGTTCACTTGACGAGATACGGACCCATAGAGAGATGCTGGGTTCCGGCTCATTCGGTGAAGGCG
This sequence comes from Ranitomeya imitator, assembly GCF_032444005.1. Classification (NCBI taxonomy): domain Eukaryota; kingdom Metazoa; phylum Chordata; class Amphibia; order Anura; family Dendrobatidae; genus Ranitomeya; species Ranitomeya imitator. Next base: position 387,997,741 of record NC_091286.1, on the reverse strand, counting down.
GATCATTTGGTCTGAACTTTTCACAGTAGGTTTCCCGGGAAATCTGGGGTCTAGTGGCCCTTCCTTGAAGAGGAGGTACTGTCACAATTCTTCTGCTCAGTGTCTGGGACTCTGTGATGGACAGCTCTATCACAGAGCCAGGTGTTAGAATGGCCAAGTCAAAGTTCAGACCTCAATCCAATCGAGAATCTGTGGAAACAGCTGAAAACTGCTGTTCACAAACGATCTCCATCAAACCTCACTGACTTCGAGCTGTTTGCCAAGGAAGAATGGGCAAGAATTTCAGTCTCTCGATGTACAAAACTGATAGAGACATACCCCAAGTAACTTGCAGCTGTAATCGCAGCAAAACCTGGCGCAACAAAGTATTAAGTTAAAGGTGCCGAATAATATTGCACGCCCAACTCTTCAGTTTTTGAATTTCCACAAAAATTTTAAATAAGCAATAAATTTTGTTCAACTTCACAATTGTGTTCCACTTGTTGTTGATTCTTCACCAAAAATTTACATTTGGTATCTTAATGTTTGAAGCATGATTTGTAGGAAAAGGTTGAACAGTTCCAGGGGGCCGAATACTTTCGCAAGGCACTGTATATAACCTCCCCATATTATCAGTACATGTGTATCACCTCCCCATATTATCAGTACATGTATATCACCCCCATATTATCAGTACATGTATATCACCCCCCATATTATCAGTACATGTATATCACCTCTCCATATTATCAGTACATGTATATCACCTCCCCATATTATCAGTACATGTGTATCACCTCCCCATATTATCAGTACATGTATATCACCCCCATATTATCAGTACATGTATATCACCCCCCATATTATCAGTACATGTATATCACCTCTCCATATTATCAGTACATGTATATCACCCCCATATTATCAGTACATGTATATCACCTCTCCATATTATCAGTACATCTATATCACCCCCATATTATCAGTACATGTATATCACCCCCCATATTATCAGTACATGTATATCACCTCTCCATATTATCAGTACATGTGTATCACCTCCCCATATTATCAGTACATGTATATCACCCCCATATTATCAGTACATGTATATCACCCCCATATTATCAGTACATGTATATCATCCCCATATCATCAGTACATGTATATCATCCCCATATCATCAGTACATGTATATCACCCCTATATCATCAGTACATGTATATCACCCCCATATTATCAGTACATGTATATCACCCCCATATTATCAGTACATGTATATCATCCCCATATTATCAGTACATGTATATCATCCCCATATTATCAGTACATGTATATCACCCCCCATATTATCAGTACATGTATATCATCCCCATATTATCAGTACATGTATATCATCCCCATATCATCAGTACATGTATATCATCCCCATATTATCAGTACATGTACATCATCCCCATATTATCAGTACATGTACATCACCCCCATATTATCAGTACATGTATATCACCTCCCCATATTATCAGTACATGTATATCATCCCCATATTATCAGTACATGTACATCACCCCCATATTATCAGTACATGTATATCACCCCCATATTATCAGTACATGTATATCACCCCCATATTATCAGTACATGTATATCACCCCCATATTATCAGTACATGTATATCACCCCCATATTATCAGTACATGTATATCACCCCCATATCATCAGTACATGTATATCACCCCCCATATTATCAGTACATGTATATCATCCCCCATATTATCAGTACATGTATATCATCCCCATATTATCAGTACATGTATATCACCCCCATATCATCAGTACATGTATATCACCCCCCATATTATCAGTACATGTATGTCATCCCCCATATTATCAGTACATGTATATCACCCCCATATCATCAGTACATGTATATCACCCCCCATATTATCAGTACATGTATATCACCCCCATATTATCAGTACATGTATATCACCCCCCATATTATCAGTACATGTATATCACCCCCCATATTATCAGTACATGTATATCACCCCCATATTATCAGTACATGTATATCACCCCCCATATTATCAGTACATGTATATCACCCCCCATATTATCAGTACATGTATATCACCCCCATATCATCAGTACATGTATATCACCCCCCATATTATCAGTACATGTATATCATCCCCATATTATCAGTACATGTATATCACCCCCCATATTATCAGTACATGTATATCACCCCCATATTATCAGTACATGTATATCACCCCCATATTATCAGTACATGTATATCACCCCCCATATTATCAGTACATGTATGTCATCCCCCATATTATCAGTACATGTATATCATCCCCATATTATCAGTACATGTATATCACCCCCATATCATCAGTACATGTATATCATCCCCATATTATCAGTACATGTATATCACCCCCATATTATCAGTACATGTATATCACCCCCATATTATCAGTACATGTATATCACCCCCCATATTATCAGTACATGTATATCATCCCCATATTATCAGTACATGTATATCACCCCCATATCATCAGTACATGTATATCACCCCCCATATCATCAGTACATGTATATCACCCTCCATATTATCAGTACATGTATATCATCCCCATATTATCAGTACATGTATATCACCCCCCATATTATCAGTACATGTATATCATCCCCATATTATCAGTACATGTATATCATCCCCATATCATCAGTACATGTATATCATCCCCATATTATCAGTACATGTATATCATCCCCATATTATCAGTACATGTATATCACCTCCCCATATTATCAGTACATGTGTATCACCTCCCCATATTATCAGTACATGTATATCACCCCCATATTATCAGTACATGTATATCACCCCCCATATTATCAGTACATGTATATCACCTCTCCATATTATCAGTACATGTATATCACCCCCATATTATCAGTACATGTATATCACCTCTCCATATTATCAGTACATCTATATCACCCCCATATTATCAGTACATGTATATCACCCCCCATATTATCAGTACATGTATATCACCTCTCCATATTATCAGTACATGTGTATCACCTCCCCATATTATCAGTACATGTATATCACCCCCATATTATCAGTACATGTATATCACCCCCATATTATCAGTACATGTATATCATCCCCATATCATCAGTACATGTATATCATCCCCATATCATCAGTACATGTATATCACCCCTATATCATCAGTACATGTATATCACCCCCATATTATCAGTACATGTATATCACCCCCATATTATCAGTACATGTATATCATCCCCATATTATCAGTACATGTATATCATCCCCATATTATCAGTACATGTATATCACCCCCCATATTATCAGTACATGTATATCATCCCCATATTATCAGTACATGTATATCATCCCCATATCATCAGTACATGTATATCATCCCCATATTATCAGTACATGTATATCATCCCCATATTATCAGTACATGTACATCACCCCCATATTATCAGTACATGTATATCACCTCCCCATATTATCAGTACATGTATATCACCCCCATATTATCAGTACATGTATATCACCCCCCATATTATCAGTACATGTATATCATCCCCCATATTATCAGTACATGTATATCATCCCCATATTATCAGTACATGTATATCACCCCCATATCATCAGTACATGTATATCACCCCCCATATCATCAGTACATGTATATCACCCTCCATATTATCAGTACATGTATATCATCCCCATATTATCAGTACATGTATATCACCCCCCATATTATCAGTACATGTATATCATCCCCATATTATCAGTACATGTATATCATCCCCATATCATCAGTACATGTATATCATCCCCATATTATCAGTACATGTATATCATCCCCATATTATCAGTACATGTATATCACCTCCCCATATTATCAGTACATGTGTATCACCTCCCCATATTATCAGTACATGTATATCACCCCCATATTATCAGTACATGTATATCACCCCCCATATTATCAGTACATGTATATCACCTCTCCATATTATCAGTACATGTATATCACCCCCATATTATCAGTACATGTATATCACCTCTCCATATTATCAGTACATCTATATCACCCCCATATTATCAGTACATGTATATCACCCCCCATATTATCAGTACATGTATATCACCTCTCCATATTATCAGTACATGTGTATCACCTCCCCATATTATCAGTACATGTATATCACCCCCATATTATCAGTACATGTATATCACCCCCATATTATCAGTACATGTATATCATCCCCATATCATCAGTACATGTATATCATCCCCATATCATCAGTACATGTATATCACCCCTATATCATCAGTACATGTATATCACCCCCATATTATCAGTACATGTATATCACCCCCATATTATCAGTACATGTATATCATCCCCATATTATCAGTACATGTATATCATCCCCATATTATCAGTACATGTATATCACCCCCCATATTATCAGTACATGTATATCATCCCCATATTATCAGTACATGTATATCATCCCCATATCATCAGTACATGTATATCATCCCCATATTATCAGTACATGTATATCATCCCCATATTATCAGTACATGTACATCACCCCCATATTATCAGTACATGTATATCACCTCCCCATATTATCAGTACATGTATATCATCCCCATATTATCAGTACATGTACATCACCCCCATATTATCAGTACATGTATATCACCCCCATATTATCAGTACATGTATATCACCCCCATATTATCAGTACATGTATATCACCCCCATATTATCAGTACATGTATATCACCCCCATATCATCAGTACATGTATATCACCCCCCATATTATCAGTACATGTATATCATCCCCCATATTATCAGTACATGTATATCATCCCCATATTATCAGTACATGTATATCACCCCCATATCATCAGTACATGTATATCACCCCCCATATTATCAGTACATGTATATCACCCCCCATATTATCAGTACATGTATGTCATCCCCCATATTATCAGTACATGTATATCACCCCCATATCATCAGTACATGTATATCACCCCCCATATTATCAGTACATGTATATCACCCCCATATTATCAGTACATGTATATCACCCCCCATATTATCAGTACATGTATATCACCCCCCATATTATCAGTACATGTATATCACCCCCATATTATCAGTACATGTATATCACCCCCCATATTATCAGTACATGTATATCACCCCCCATATTATCAGTACATGTATATCACCCCCATATCATCAGTACATGTATATCACCCCCCATATTATCAGTACATGTATATCATCCCCATATTATCAGTACATGTATATCACCCCCCATATTATCAGTACATGTATATCACCCCCATATTATCAGTACATGTATATCACCCCCATATTATCAGTACATGTATATCACCCCCCATATTATCAGTACATGTATGTCATCCCCCATATTATCAGTACATGTATATCATCCCCATATTATCAGTACATTTATATCACCCCCATATCATCAGTACATGTATATCATCCCCATATTATCAGTACATGTATATCACCCCCATATTATCAGTACATGTATATCACCCCCATATTATCAGTACATGTATATCACCCCCCATATTATCAGTACATGTATATCATCCCCCATATTATCAGTACATGTATATCATCCCCATATTATCAGTACATGTATATCACCCCCATATCATCAGTACATGTATATCACCCCCCATATCATCAGTACATGTATATCACCCTCCATATTATCAGTACATGTATATCATCCCCATATTATCAGTACATGTATATCACCCCCCATATTATCAGTACATGTATATCATCCCCATATCATCAGTACATGTATATCATCCCCATATCATCAGTACATGTATATCATCCCCATATTATCAGTACATGTATATCATCCCCATATTATCAGTACATGTACATCACCCCCATATTATCAGTACATGTATATCACCTCCCCATATTATCAGTACATGTATATCATCCCCATATTATCAGTACATGTACATCACCCCCATATTATCAGTACATGTATATCACCCCCATATTATCAGTACATGTATATCACCCCCATATTATCAGTACATGTATATCACCCCCATATTATCAGTACATGTATATCACCCCCATATTATCAGTACATGTATATCACCGCCATATCATCAGTACATGTATATCACCCCCCATATTATCAGTACATGTATATCATCCCCCATATTATCAGTACATGTATATCATCCCCATATTATCAGTACATGTATATCACCCCCATATCATCAGTACATGTATATCACCCCCCATATTATCAGTACATGTATGTCATCCCCCATATTATCAGTACATGTATATCACCCCCATATCATCAGTACATGTATATCACCCCCCATATTATCAGTACATGTATATCACCCCCATATTATCAGTACATGTATATCACCCCCCATATTATCAGTACATGTATATCACCCCCCATATTATCAGTACATGTATATCACCCCATATTATCAGTACATGTATATCACCCCCCATATTATCAGTACATGTATATCACCCCCCATATTATCAGTACATGTATATCACCCCCATATCATCAGTACATGTATATCACCCCCCATATTATCAGTACATGTATATCATCCCCATATTATCAGTACATGTATATCACCCCCCATATTATCAGTACATGTATATCACCCCCATATTATCAGTACATGTATATCACCCCCATATTATCAGTACATGTATATCACCCCCCATATTATCAGTACATGTATGTCATCCCCCATATTATCAGTACATGTATATCATCCCCATATTATCAGTACATGTATATCACCCCCATATCATCAGTACATGTATATCATCCCCATATTATCAGTACATGTATATCACCCCCATATTATCAGTACATGTATATCACCCCCATATTATCAGTACATGTATATCACCCCCCATATTATCAGTACATGTATATCATCCCCCATATTATCAGTACATGTATATCATCCCCATATTATCAGTACATGTATATCACCCCCATATCATCAGTACATGTATATCACCCCCCATATCATCAGTACATGTATATCACCCTCCATATTATCAGTACATGTATATCATCCCCATATTATCAGTACATGTATATCACCCCCCATATTATCAGTACATGTATATCACCCCCCATATTATCAGTACATGTATATCACCCCCCATATTATCAGTACATGTATATCATCCCCATATTATCAGTACATGTATATCACCCCCCATATTATCAGTACATGTATATCACCCCCCATATTATCAGTACATGTATATCACCCCCCATATTATCAGTACATGTATATCACCTCCCATATTATCAGTACATGTATATCACCCCCATATCATCAGTACATGTATATCACCCCCCATATTATCAGTACATGTATATCATCCCCATATTATCAGTACATGTATATCACCCCCCATATTATCAGTACATGTATATCACCCCCATATCATCAGTACATGTATATCATCCCCATATTATCAGTACATGTATATCACCCCCATATTATCAGTACATGTATATCACCCCCATATTATCAGTACATGTATATCACCCCCCATATTATCAGTACATGTATATCACCCCCATATTATCAGTACATGTATATCACCCCCCTATCATCAGTACATGTATATCACCCCCATATTATCAGTACATGTATATCACCCCCCATATTATCAGTACATGTATATCATCCCCCATATTATCAGTACATGTATATCATCCCCATATTATCAGTACATGTATATCATCCCCATATTATCAGTACATGTATATCACCCCCATATCATCAGTACATGTATATCACCCCCATATCATCAGTACATGTATATCACCTCTCCATATTATCAGTACATGTATATCACCCCCATATTATCAGTACATGTATATCATCCCCATATTATCAGTACATGTATATCACCCCCCATATTATCAGTACATGTATATCACCCCCCATATCATCAGTACATGTATATCACCCCCATATCATCAGTACATGTATATCATCCCCATATCATCAGTACATGTATATCACCCCCATATCATCAGTACATGTATATCATCCCCATATCATCAGTACATGTATATCATCCCCATATCATCAGTACATGTATATCATCCCCATATTATCAGTACATGTATATCACCCCCATATTATCAGTACATGTATATCACCCCCCATATTATCAGTACATGTATATCACCCCCCATATCATCAGTACATGTATATCACCCCCATATCATCAGTACATGTATATCATCCCCATATCATCAGTACATGTATATCATCCCCATATCATCAGTACATGTATATCATCCCCATATTATCAGTACATGTATATCATCCCCATATTATCAGTACATGTATATCACCCCCATATTATCAGTACATGTATATCACCCCCCATATTATCAGTACATGTATATCACCCCCCATATTATCAGTACATGTATATCACCCCCCATATCATCAGTACATGTATATCACCCCCCATATCATCAGTACATGTATATCACCCCCCATATCATCAGTACATGTATATCACCCCCATATCATCAGTACATGTATATCACCCCCATATCATCAGTACATGTATATCATCCCCATATCATCAGTACATGTATATCATCCCCCATATTATCAGTACATGTATATCACCCCCCATATTATCAGTACATGTATATCACCCCCCATATTATCAGTACATGTATATCACCCCCCATATTATCAGTACATGTATATCACCCCCATATCATCAGTACATGTATATCATCCCCATATCATCAGTACATGTATATCACCCCCATATCATCAGTACATGTATATCATCCCCATATCATCAGTACATGTATATCATCCCCATATTATCAGTACATGTATATCACCCCCATATCATCAGTACATGTATATCACCCCCCATATTATCAGTACATGTATATCACCCCCCATATTATCAGTACATGTATATCACCCCCCATATTATCAGTACATGTATATCATCCCCATATTATCAGTACATGTATATCACCCCCATATTATCAGTACATGTATATCACCCCCCATATTATCAGTACATGTATATCACCCCCCATATTATCAGTACATGTATATCACCCCCCATATCATCAGTACATGTATATCACCCCCCATATCAGTACATGTATATCACCCCCATATCATCAGTACATGTATATCACCCCCATATCATCAGTACATGTATATCATCCCCATATCATCAGTACATGTATATCATCCCCATATTATCAGTACATGTATATCACCCCCATATCATCAGTACATGTATATCACCCCCATATCATCAGTACATGTATATCACCCCCCATATTATCAGTACATGTATATCACCCCCCATATCATCAGTACATGTATATCATCCCCATATTATCAGTACATGCATATCACCTCCCCATATTATCAGTACATGTATATCACCCCCCATATCATCAGTACATGTATATCATCCCCATATTATCAGTACATGTATATCACCTCTACATATTATCAGTACATGTATATCACCCCCCATATTATCAGTACATGTATATCACCCCCCATATCATCAGTACATGTATATCACCCCCCATATCAGTACATGTATATCACCCCCATATCATCAGTACATGTATATCACCCCCATATCATCAGTACATGTATATCACCCCCCATATTATCTGTACATGTATATCACCCCCCATATCATCAGTACATGTATATCATCCCCATATTATCAGTACATGTATATCACCCCCCATATCATCAGTACATGTATATCACCCCCCAT